>NW_022436941.1:38451862-38613064 GCF_009761245.1 Sapajus apella
TTTCTTTCTCTCTTTCTTTCTTTCTTTTTCTTTCTTTCTTTCTTTCTCTCTCTTTCTTTCTTTCCTTCTCTCTCTCTTTCTTTCTTTTCTTTTCTTTTTTCACTCTCCAGGCTGGAGTGCAATGGCACAATCTCTGCTCAACGCAACCTCTGCCTCCTGAGTTCAGGTGATTCTTCTGCCTCAGCCTCCCAAGTAGCTGGGGTTACAGGCATCCACCACCACGTCCAGCTAATTTTTTGTGTTTTTAGTAGAGATGGGGTTTCATCATGTTGGCCAGGCTGGTCTTGAACTCCTGACCTTGTGATCTGCCCTCCTCGGCCTCCCGAAGTGCTGAGATTACTGGCGTGAGCCACCGCATCCCTCCCCAAGTAGACATTTCTCCAAAAAACATATACATACACATGGCAAATAAGCATATGAAGAGATGGAATAGATTTTGTCAAAAAGGCTACAGATACTGGTAATCTAACAATAATGAGCACATCTAGCAGACACATGTTGCTTTCCATAAACCATTATTTATAAAGAAAACAAAACTAGAACTCTCTGGCAATATGGATAATGCTTTATTGGAGAAATAGCTACTATCACATCTGCAAAAGGGCATAGGAGTGATGACAATGTTTGCGTCTTTTTAAAAATCATTGAACTGTGTGCTTTAAAATGGTGAATTTCTGATATGTGTTTTTTCCCTAATAACACTGATTTGAAAATTTTAAAAAGTAACATTAGAAACAATGTTTTTCTTTCTTTTTTTTTTTTTTTTAAGCTATTGAAGGGTTCCACCAAATTGAATCAGAAAGTTCTAGTGATGAAGGCGTAAGACAGGAGACTGTTAAAATATTTCTAGTTGGATGCTTGTTGAATTACAGTCCCACCTGAATGGAGTATGAACCTGAATATATTGAAGGGGTAAAGGAACTTTGAAATGGGTTACTGTCTTAAGCCTACAGACCACAATGCGAAGAGAGGAAGTCTTACAGGAGTAGCTGCATTCCTAACATCTGAGGGTGAGAATTTCCCATGCAATGAGATTCCATGAAGCATTATTATACTTGATGGAACTCTGCCTCAGGTGCTCCTTGCTGTGAGGTCCTAATAAAGTATGGAACAAAGGAGAATAGTTCTGTAAGAAGTCAGCTCAAGGGAACGTCAGTCTGTCCGGAAATTGATCAGTTTAGAGATAAACATGGACCTAACAGTGCACCTCATAAATGAAGCAGAATTTGAAGCCCAGCCACAGTGGAGGGCATGGAAGTCAGCCAGTGTCAGCCAAGAGAAGATTGTGTCCGCCCTAGTCATGTAAGGATTTTGCCTCTCTTCCTGTATTTCTCTCATCCCTTCCCTGATGCAAAGAACACAGAAAAACAAAAGGGACTAATGAAGAATACCCTCCCTTCCCTTATTGGTACCTTTTCCATGAATGAGTTCTAATTTGGTGGCATAAGAGAAATGAGACTTTTCTAATGCCTAATATTGCCATATAGTTATGGAGTCTAAGATTTTTTGCACAGGGCTCTTCCTTTCAGAAATAACCACAACAACAAGTTAGAGAAAAGCATTTGGTAAATTTCTTCTTTCTTGGGATTCATGATTTACTTCAGCAATAGGATAAACATAATATTACTGGGTATTTCGTGAATAGATGCAGAAGTAGTTTGATAGAGTACAGGCAACATGTGGTGATAGTAACGGGAGAAATCTGAAAAGGAAAATGGGGCAGGTTTGGCATGACTAAGGTAGAGGTGCTAAAGACACTACACTCAAACAAAAAACAAAGATACCCTAGGACATGATCTGTAGCTATATTCTTGACATCTTTCTAATAACATGGAAACAGCGGATCTGTCTGGGATCTGTCTGGCTGCACAATGGCAGAATACTGTGACTGGTCTCTGCTTTTTATCGGCAAAGCTTACCCAAAGAAAGGAAAAATGAATCACAATATTAAGTATGTTTGAATTTTTTCCTTCTTCTCTCCCTTTTCCTTGTCCTATATACATCCCATTTGGGTCCTGGTAAGATTAAATACATCTATTATTGGCTTTCCTTTTATATAAGTAATGAATTGATAATTACCATACAGCTTTTCCTTTTCTTTTTTATTTATTTCTTTCTGTTTGTTTGTTTTTTGAGACATGGTTTTACTTTAACACCCAGTCTGGAGTGCAGTGGTGCCATCATAGCTCACTGCAGACTAGAACTCCTGGGCCCAAGCAATCCATCTGCCTCTGCCTCACCAGTAGCTAGGACTACAAGTATGTTCCACCACACCTGGGTATCATATATCTTTGACAGGTGATTTGAAGGTCTGAAATTTATAAGCAGCACTTTCAAAAAGTGGTCAAAAAGCACTTTCTTCTTCCTTTTCAGTGCATGTTCCTGGTTTTACTCTTTCGGGTTCTTCTGCGGGAAGTGGTCTAGCAACTCGTTCTTTGGATGTAACTCTACGCCTCTTCTCATCCTTATCTTTGTCTTCTTCCTTGATGGACTCGTCCAATTTGGCTCTTTCAGATTCTTCCTGAGGTTTCCGTTTGGCAGGGCCCTTTGCGAAATGAGATGTGATAGTGGTCTTCCTGGTGCTCTGCCTTGAAATCCTGGGGCTAGGTGAAGTTTCAGGCTTAGTCTCTCCATCAGACTTGTTCCTCCTGGTCGCGCGAGGTTTGGGAACGGGTTTGGGGGGGGCTGTTGGCGTCTGCCATTCTCACTCTACGTGTACAGCAGAAATCAGGCAATTGTAGTGAAAATAAGGCAGTTATCAGTTTTTGCTTATCGACTAGGTATGACAAAATGTACTATATACTCATGACACCACTGTTAATTGTTTTGCATGTGAAAGAACTGAAGTCCAGGGAAATTAATTTGTCAAGGCCACAGAGATAGAATCAGAGGTAGAACTTGAATCCAGGTATCTGTGGCTCCAGAGTTCAGGCTTTCTCTTTTAACTAGCATATGCTGAAGCTCACTTTATAAATTAAAAGGAACACAACCCACAACTTTTAGTCGTGGGTATTATACAGTATCTCTTTTAATCCTAAAAAGCATATTTAATTCAGCAATTGAACAAATTTGAGGCACTAGACATAAAAATGTAATATTATCAAGGAAAAATGTTCACTGTGTTTTGGACTATCAATAAATTTAAAAAAGAGAAAAAAGAAAATGTTAAATGTAAATCCTTCGATATTCTTTCTGAGATTGCAATTTCTATTTTTACCAGAAGGTGGCGGTGTTGCTTTTCTAATACTAAGACAATAAGTTGCTTTGTTTTAAAACACTTTTCCTGTTCTTGATGTAGTAAAAATTGCATTTGCATTTGCTCATTTTCATTTGTTCCCATACTCCCACTAATTTTGCAAAAATTCTTTTCTCATTGCAGGTCATTGAAAAGATTCCCAGTTAAAAGAAAAGCTAGTAACGAATTAGAATTATTTTGTGGATGTTGCTTTCACTATTTTCACTTCCTTTCTAGGTTAAAAATAGAATAGCACATGGTTCTCATTTCACAGGTTTCACTGTACCTATTGACCAAAACCAAATTTTTATACTATTCTATAGTTCATTTTTAAATATCAAATAGCTATTTACATTATCATCCAAAAAAGACTTTGGAAAAATGTACTAAAAACTAAAACATCAATATTTTTTAAACATTGTCTTCTCACTGATAAGCATGAATTCTGTATATACTAAATATATTAACATTTTCTACTATTAGTACTAGCATTTCCTCCCATGAATATCAGCAAGATTGCTTCAAAATAAAATTTTAAAAATCAAATATAAAAAAAACAATATGTTCTTATACTTATTATATAATTTATATTAAAAATATTTCCATTGTGCTTACAATACTCCAACCATTTTTGGCTAGCCATGGAGTGTATTATGTAATGCGGTTTTCTTACAAAATGCCTCTCCCAAAGTTTTCTTTTTAAGTTAGTTCAGGCTTTAATATGGACTGTCATAACTAGAGTTACTCTCCTCAGAAATTTAAAATCTAATTGGTGAAATAAATATGTCAAAGTTAAAAAGTAAAACAATACAAGATTTAAACAAAAAGCCAAAGATAGTACAGTCAGTTTCCAGAAACATTTACTTAATGTCAAGAACTGTTTTTAGCTCCAAAAATGATTGAACAAAGGGAGATAGGAAAAGAGAGGTACTCTGTCAATATTTATTCTCAGAGATACAGACATACCTCAGAGATTCTGTGGACCTGGTTCCAGATCACTGCAACAAAGAAAATATTGTGATAAAGCAAGCCACACAAATGTTTCTGGTTTCCCAGTGCCTATAAAAGTTATGTTTACACTACACTGTAGTCTACTAAGTGTGCAGCGGTATTTCTAAAATTGGATAAATTTAATTAAAATACTTTATTGTTAAAATAATACTAAGAATCATCTGAACGCTCAGTGGATTGTAATCTTTTGAATGATGAGGCTCTTGTCTCAGTGTTGATGGTTGCTGAGTAATTGAGGTGGTGGTTGGTTGCTGTAAGGCTGGGGTTGCTGCATAAAACAAGACAACAATCAAGTTTCTTACACTGATTGACTGTTTCAGGAAAGATTTTTCTGCAGCATTTGATGCTGTTTGATAAACATTTGACACACAGTAAAACTACTTTCCAAAATTAAGGTCAATCCCCTCACATCCTGCTGCTGCTATTTTATCAACTATATTTATGAAATATTCTAAATTCTTTGTTGTCATCTCAATAATGTTGAAAGCATCTTCACCAAGAGGACATTCCATCTCAAGAAACCACTTCCTTTGCTTGTTCATAAGAAGCAACTCCTATTCCTTCAAGTTTAATCATTAGATTATTAAAATTCAGTCACATCTTTAGTTTCCACTTCTAATTATAATTCTTTTGCTGTTTCTACAACATCTGTAGTTACTTCTTTAACTGACATCTTGAAGCTCTCAAAATCATTCATGAGGGTGACTCCATTAGAGCCCTTGTCAATGTCATTGGTGCATTGTCAATAAGCAGTAATATTTTGAAAGGAAACTATTTGTTTTTTCTGAACAGTAGGTCTCAACAATGGACTGAAAATATTCAGTAAACCAAGAATTTTTTCAGCTCATGTGTTGTCATCCAGGCTTTGTTGTGCTATTTGCAGAGCGCAAGCAGAGGAGATTTAGCATAATTCTTTAGGGCCTTAGGATTGTCAGAATGGTAAATGAGCATTGACTTCAAGAGCACAAGCAGAGGAGATTTAGCATTATTCCTCAGGACCTTAGGATTTTCAGAATGGTAAATGAGAATTGACTTCAATTTAAAAATGCTAGCTACCTCTAACAAGAGAGTTAGCTATTCCTTTGAAATTTTGAAGCTACACATTGACTTCTTTATAGCTAGGACAGTCTTATACCCTAAGAACTGGAACAAGACAAGGATGCCCACTCTCACCACTTCTATTTAACATAGTACTGGAAGTCCTACCCAGAGCAATCAGACAAGAGAAAGAAATAAAGGGCACACAAACTAGTAAAAAGGAAGTCAAACTGTTATTGTTTACAGATGATAGAATTGTATGCATAGAAAACCCTAAAGAGTCCTCCAAAAAGCTCCTAGAACTGATAAATTAATTCGATGAAGTTTTAGGATACAAAATAAATGTACACAAATCAGTAGCTCAGCTATAAATCAACAACAATCAAGCTGAGAATCCAATCAAGAACTCAACCCCTTTTGCAATAGCTGCAAAAACAACCCCAAAATACTTAGGAGTGTACCTAACAAAGAAAGTGAAATACTTCTACAAAGAAAATGACAAAACACTGCTGAAAGAAATCATAGATGACACAAACAAATGGAGACAAATCCCATGCTCATGAGTGGTAGTGTCAGTATTGTGAAAATGACCATGCTGCCAAAAGCAATCTACAACTCCAACAAAATTTCCATTAAAATATCACCATTATTCTTCACATAGCTAGAAAACACAATCTTAAAATTCATGTGGAACCCAAAAAGAGCCTCCATAGCCAAAGCAACTCTAAGCAAAAATAGCAAATCTGGAGGCATTCCAGTATTTCACTGCAAATTGTACTATAAGGCAATAGTCACCAAAACAGCATGATACTGGTATAAAAGTAGACACATAGGGCAATGAAACAGAATAAAGAACCCATAAATAAGGCCAAATACTTACAGCCAACTGATCTTCAACAAAGCAAACAAGAACATAAAGTGGGGAAAGGACACCCTATTCAAAAAATGGTGTTGAGATAATTGGCAAACCACATGTAAAAGACTGAAACTGGATCCTCATTTCTCACCTTATAAAAAAAAATCAAGATATATCAAGGACTTAAATCTAAGACTTGAAACTCTGAAAATTCTAGAAGATAACATCACAAAAACCCTTCTAGACATTGGCTTAGGCAAAGAATTTATGACCAAGAACCCAAAAGCAAATGCAACAATAACAAAGATAAATAGATGGGACTTAATTAAACTAAAAAGCTTCTGCACAGCAAAAGGAACAATCAGCAGAGTAAACAGACAACCCAGAGAGTGGAAGAAAATCTTTGCAGTCTATGCATTTGTCAAAGGAATAATATCCAGAATCTGCATGAGCTCGAACAAATCAGCAAGAAAAAAACAATTCTAACAAAAAGTGGGCTAAGGACATGAATAGACAATTCTCTAAAAAAGACATACAAATGACCAACAAGTATATTAAAAACATGCTCAACATCATTAATAATCAGGGAATGCAAATTACAGTTTACTCTGGCGAGAATGGCCATAAAAAAAAAAAAAAAAAGATGTAGGCATAGATATGGCGAAAAGGGAACACTTTTACACTGCTGGTGGGAAGGTAAACTAGTACAATTACTATGGAAAACAGTGTGGATATTTCTTAAAGAACTAAAAGTAGAACTACAATTTGATCCAGCATTCCCACTACTGGATATCTATCCAGAGGAAAACAAGTTATTATACATAAAAGATAGTTGCACATGCTTGGTAGCACGGTTCTCAATTGGAAAATCATGGAACCAGCCCAAATGCCCATCAATCAATGAGTGGATAAACAAATTGTGGTATATAACGTACCATGGAATACTACTTATGGCTAAGTATGGAATACTACTTATGGTTAGCAGTATTTCATGGTATGTATATATCACAATTTGTTGTATAGAAGGAACAAAATAATGACGTTTGAAGCAACCCCCTGAATGGAATTGGAGACCATTATTCTAAATGAAGTAACTCAGGAATGGAAAAAGCAAACATTGTATGATCTCACTCATAAATGGGAGCTAAGCTAAGAGGCAAGGCATAAGAATAATACAATAGACTTTGCAGACTTGGGGGAAAGGATGGGAGGGGGTGAGGGATAAAAGACTACACATTGGGTCAGTGTAGTCTTCTCAGGTGATGGGTGTAACAAAATCTCAGGAATCACCACTAAGAAACTTATTCATGTAACCAAACACCATCTGATCCCAAAAAACCTATTGAAATAAAAAATGAATTATTAGATGTAAAAAAAGAAAAAGAAAATCTGTTGTTCAGCCACCTTCATCAATGATCTCAGTTAGATCCTCTGGGTAGCTTGCTGTAGCTTCTCTATCAGCATTAGCTGCTTCGCCTTGCAGGTTTTTTGTTGTTTTTTGAGATGAATTCCCCCTCTGTTGCCAGGTTGAGGTGCAGTGGCCTGATCTCGGCTCACTGCAACTTCCGCCTCCCAGGCTCAAGTGATTCTCCTGCCTCAGCTTCCTGAGTAGCTGGGATTACAGGCACAAGCCACTACACCCAGCTAATTTTTGTATTTTTAGTGGAGACAGGGTTTCGCCATGTTGGACAGAATGGTCTCCATCCCCTGTCCTTGTGATCCCCTCGCCTTCGCCTCCCAAAGTGCTGAGATTACAGGTGTGAGCCACTGCACTCAGCCTCACCTTGCACTTTTATGTAGAAAGATGGCTTACTTCTTTAAGCCTCGTTAACCAATCTCTGTTAGCTTCAAACATTTCTTCTGCAGTTTTCTCACCTCTTTTAGTCTTCACAGAATTAAAGAGAGTTTGAGCCTTGCTCTGGATTAGGCTTTGGCTTAAAGGAATGTTGTGGTTGGTTCAGTCTTCTATCTAGAATACTCAAATTTTCTACATATAATTAATAAGGCTGTTTTGCTTTCTTATCATTTGTGTGTTCACTTGAGTAGCATTTTTAATTTCTTTCAAAAATTATTTCTTTCTGTATTGACAAGGCGACTGTTTGATGTAGGAGACAGGTTTCAGCCTATCTGACTTTTTGACATCCTTTCTTCACTAAGCTCAAACATTTCTAGCTCTTGATTTAAAGTGAGAGATGTGTGACTCTTCCTTTCACCTGAACACATACAGGCCATTGTAGGGTTATTAACTGGCATATTTTCAATATTGTTGTGTCTCAGGGAATAGAGAGACCTGAAGACAGGGAGAGAGATGGGAGAATGGCCTGCTATGGAGCAGCAGTCAGAACACACACAGTATTTGTTCATTGTTTGCCATCTTAAAGTTTTATGGTGCACGGCACATCAAAACAATTATAATAGTCACGTCAGAAAGCACTGACTACAGGTCACCAGAACAGATAATAATGAAGAATTTTGAAATATTGGGAGAGTTACCAAAATGTGACACAGAGACACAAAGGGAACCTAAGCTGTTGGAAAAATTGCACTGATAGAGTTGTTCAACACAGGTTTGCCAGAAACCTTCAATTTGTAAAATTGCAAAACTTGCAAAGGATGATAACGTGAAGCACAGTAAAAAAGATATGTCTGCAGATGTGTAATTAATCAATTTTATTAAAACAATTTTATTTTTCACACGGCATTTTATTGAGGAGGTGTTTAGAGAGTCAAGCTTAGCACCAGTTATACAGATATACTCCACCCCTGCCGGCCAGTGCTTACACACAGTCAATAAAGCGGTGAAGACATACAATACAGAGTGTTCAAACTGTCAACACAACACACAATGAAAGTGACTCACCAACTCTGAAATTTTTATGCAGGACAATGACAGCTGTGTTAGTGATTTCAAAAGTGATGAATTGACATAATGTTACAAGGCAATACCTGATTACAAATGACTTGCACAGCTCTATGCTGAAACTGGTTTAGTTAGCGCTATCTCTATAATGCAGCAGACATCTAGAAGCTTCTGTTGTGCTTTGCATACTAATAACATTTGCCCTAGGTGTTATTACTTTTTACTTCAGAGAGAAAAGTGATACTATTAAATAGATTCATTCTCAGCTTTCATTTACATCACTTTACACAAATTAACATATTTATATTATTTCATCTCATCTCAGTGGCAAAGAGGTCCCTTCTTTTTAAGGGTAATCTACTAACCGAGTCCTTTCATTCTATTATGAATCTTCCGAATTGTTTTCTTTGGGACCTTGCTCGATTCATTTCTCTATGCTCTCTAGAATATATTAATCTCTTCTTTCTTTCATCTTTTTCCCATCTGAAAACTTGAAGTTCTCTCTTATGTAGAATATTCTCCCCCCTCCCCTTATGCTTACCAAATGCCCAATTCCAAGCCTAATCTGTCTTCTCATATCTTTCTTCATAGTAGACAACTTCTTTGAGATAAATCATAAGCATCATAAACTCAATTTGTCAGCAACTGAAGTCAACATCTAACTTCCCTTCCAACCATTCTATCTTTCTTGCTTTTTTCATTTTGAGTAATGGCAGTGACTTAGCTGTTGCCTTTGCATTCTAAACCCATCAGCAATCCCTATGTCAACAGTTAACTATAAACCAGCATCAAATATTGCATATAGTGACTATGATTTCAAAGAATGGATAATATATAAACATTATTTGAAATTTCTTCATTGAATATATAGGATTTTACTATGTCAATGCACAGTAAATGGAATGTCTATGTAGATATAGACTAAATGTTTTCTTCTATTAACTATCTATATTTTCAAGAAATAACTTAGAGAAAAATCAAGAGTGACCAAGTATTTAATTTAATTTCTTGGTTTAATTTTTATTTTCCAGCATTATTTCTCTCATGAAGATATGACAATTTAATAATCTTCAATATGAATCACTTTCTGATGTAAGCTGGAAATTGAAATGCTTGTTCTTTTGAATTTTTATTTTCCAGCTTTACAATACTTGGCTGATAGCCCAGAACCAGTCCCAGAAAAAGCTATAAAGTAAAACTGATAGTTTTAAAACTTTTTATAATTTTCTCCAGCAATGGGGTGGTCAAAGCAAAAACTGCATCAGGCAAAATTAAATAGACAAGGAAGACTTCAGTCAAGGAGATTACAGGGAGGAACCAGAGGAAGACCAGAACTCAATTCTGATCAAACAAAAGCTGGTGGGGTGTTTAGGAGGTGAGATAAGAGGAAAATCATAGGCCATCTGTGTTTGCCAGCTGGCTTTAATCCAAGAAAAAGTAAACTTTCTTTTACTTTCAAGACAGGAGGTAGTTTTACAACTTGGAGCGTGGAGCCCATGGAGGTTAGGCTCCTATTCTCCTGCAAAAACTGGGAAAAAGGGGCACTATCTTCCTTGATGATTGACTTTTCAAGGAATGACCCCTAGCTATTTGAGAAAGACATTCCTGGGTTGTAAAACCAGCAAGAGACCTTTAAAATTATTTACATCTCAAAGCGACAGGGAAAGAATGAATTACACGTTTTTCAAAGTAAGTGCTCTAGGGAAAGAGATGTCTGGTGCCTACAATCAGGAAGGAGAAAGTCTAAAGTTTGGTCAAGCCGAGGCAAATGTGAAAGCTGTCAGAGTAAGGAAGATGCAAATTCTTTGACTTGGTTTCTATTTGTCTAAAATTTCTCTAAGCATGTTTTGTCCTGTAGTTGCTAGGTATTTTATTTTGGATTCAGGGACTCACTAATATAGAAGCTGTTCTTAAATCTACTCAGACTTAGCCTGTTATTTTTCATTAAACTGCATATCTGTCAATGGATTTGCGATTTTAATCAAATGAGTACAACGGAGCAATTAGTTGCAAGAAACTGAGAAACTAAGCCACAGTGTCCTCAACAGACATTGATTCTATTTTTCTGCTTTGAATTCTGATATAATAAGAGTACTCTTAAAAGACTGCTGTGAACAGAGCAGGCTGAGATAGCACAGACTCGGACACACTAAAGCTAATTACCTACAGTAAATGGCTTGAATGTGGGCCAATAAGAGATTGGGGAGTAAGCATATTAAAACCACTGTAATAGAAGACATGAGATGAGACAAAAGAAATGAGGGATGGAAGTGTAATGCATGAAAGGAAACTAATACAGGAGATTAAGAAAATTACATTGCTATTGTGTTTTATTCCAGTTAAAGTGAATGAACTTCCCTGGCAATGGTTCATGAATCTAGTATTTATGAAAGAACACAGAGTTATACAATAGCTGATGACATACAGGTTAACTCCATTTTGCTTTTCCTTGTTTCTTTCCTTATCTTTTTCCCTTTATGGGTTGGATAATTAGCTACATTGCAGATACACAATGTATATACATAAAGTCAGCAAGAATGGAGATACAATAGGCTATACTTACCTACCTGAAGACTAGTCTTTTCCAATGTCATATCCTCTTCACTAGTCATAAAACTGCTGTACTTATACATTAATATTTGGTTTATGAAGTGATGTGTTTTCAGAGCATTTTCCCAATTTTCATTGAATTACTAGGCCCAGGTGGTCTAGTAATTCACTGAAAATTGGGAAAATGCTCTGAAAAAGCTCCAAAAAAATGCTTTGTTGGAAGGATGTTTCTTTTTTTGGTAGAAAGTCATTTTTACACAAATTTGCTCTCATGCACATATAAATGTGAATAATATGCCTTGTTATTCCCATGACAATAGAGCAACGGATCCCTGCTGGGGGTGGGGGTTGGTAAACAAAGCCTAAGTTGAGTGCCATCTTGGATTTGTGTTTTTTCCTCCTAGGTAAAGATTGTCTTCAAACTATTCCCATTCTAATGATTATGACCTTAAGTCTCAGAGGATGGGAGGGAGCAAATATCTTTCTGTCATTAATATGAAGAAAAAGGCTGGGCGCAGTGGCTCACGTCTGTAATCCCAGCACTTTGGGAGGCCAAGGTCAGGAGTTCAAGACCAACATGACCAACATGGCGAAATCCTATCTCTGCAAAATACAAAAATTAGCTGGGCTTGATGGCGGTTGCCTGTAATACCAGCTCCTCAGGAGGCTGAGGCGGGAGAATAGCCTGAATCCAGGAGGTGGAGGTTGCAGTGAACCGAGATCGTGCCGTTGCACTCCAGCCTGGATGACAGGACAACTCCACCTCTAACAAAACAAAACAAAAAAGAAGAAGAAAAGGCGTACACACTGAGGTGAGTTTACTATAACCCTATAAATTAGTACAGAGATTAGGTACTAGACCAGGGATTCCCACATTTTCTCTGTTCACAGCAAAGAATATCTCTGTATTTTTTTTTTTTCCTGGAATTCCTAGACCCTAAGAAATGGCTAACAATTGTTTTTTATTAACTAAATAGGTCCAAAAATTTGTAAATATTGATTTCCTAAAATTTGATAGTTACAGGAAAACAATGGTCATAAAGTACATTTATTAATATATTTTTCTTTCTTAAATAATCACAAAGACTAATGTCTGTACCTGCCAGAGACTGCACATCTTAAACCTTGGATTTGGATTGGATACTGACTTCCTCCTTTTATATGCTACATTAATTTTCGAAGTAATTTCTTTTTATCATAGCAGTTGTTGAAGACTCGGCTTTGCAAAGATATGATGTCACCTAAGGAATACAGTACAGTTAAATATTGAGACTCTGAATTCATCAATCTAGCGGTTTGTACAGAGTTCAACAGATGTGAAGTACTGCTTTGCTTTTCTAAAACTTTTAAAAATATTCCACAGGGGTTTTGTGAGTTTGCTACTTCACGATGGGATATATAAAGGCAAATAGAAATTAGAAATAAAAGATTTAATTCTCCCTGTTGAAAATAAGGAAAGAGACTTCTCTCCCTTCCTTTTGCTTCTAGCATTTATTTTAGAAAGCCTGTTATTATAACTTGTTTCTGTATCCTTGAAATGTATGTAAATCTTTTCAAAAGGTAAAAGAGCCTCTCGCCCAGTTAATGATCCAGGAATGTCTTTCTTCAAAACCTGGAAACCATCTCTTTCAAATGTAATCATCAAGGAAGATAGAGCCCCTATCTTCCAGGTTGTATGGAAGGGAAGGAACCTAAGGTAGTCAGGTCCTTGGTCTTAAACTACCTCCCACTATAAAGATATGAGAAGTTTGTTTTTCATTTGGATAAAACCAATTCAGTTACTAAGTATATTTACAAATCTTAATCCTACGTGTGACAGATGATGCTGATAGTTCCTCTTACTTGGGAACTAGTTATTGTTTATTTTGAAAACATGCATGTGAGTTGTGTCTATTTGGCTATATAACAGTGCAATAATTCTGCTCTTGGAATCTCTGTAGTGGATTATGCTATGTTGCACATCACATTCTGATTTTAATATTTATTAGACAATAAAATTGCTTTATTTCTCTTCCACCTTTGTGAAGAAGTTTTCTGGATGGGGACAAGATTTTATTTTAATTATATTTTCCCAAGAGGTGCTTTTAGGCTTATTATGGGAAAATGGTCCTGTCTCAGGAAAAACTGCCTGTGGTTCAAAAATAAGTAACATGCAAACAAACAAACAAAAATTCCAGGCAAACAATATCACAAGGGTTGACAGAAAAGGACACATAATTGTAATATACTATTTATCGAAGAAATATGTGGTAATACAAACCATACATGAATAAATAAAGATTAGGAAGACGGGTAGATGGATGGAGGGCAAGATAGATTACAAGGGACTTGATATTTCCACTTACTGAAATTGGAAGCAAATGGATAATAGCTAGAAGTGATGAACAAATATCTAACAACAAATATATTATTAAGTAATAGAGAAGTAAATAAATAAGAAATAGACAATAAATATGAAAATGGTTGCCTATGGTCAGTAGGGTGGTGTTTGTGTATGGGGGAGGTGAAGAGGTAGACATTCGTGAAAACTTGTTTTTGTTAAGCTTCAGAACTATTTAACATTTCAAACTCTCTGAATATTTTTTTGATAAAGACTAAATTAAAGTTAAATAACCTCTTGATTCTTAGAGCAGAAATGATTATTTTAAGGCGAAAAATTACTTATAATGGTTTAGTGAATTTTTTAGTGCGATGTCTAGAATTTTCCCTCAGTTATGATTGCTGAAGCTTTGAGACACCTTTGGTAGGATATCCTCTTTCACGCTACTTCTCCCGTGTACTTAAGAAGAGGTTGCCGGCCGGGCACGGTGGCTCATGCCTGTAATCCCAGCACTTTGGGAGGCCGAGGCGGGCGGATTATGAAGTCAAAGATGGAGACCATCCTGGCTAATGCAGAGAAACCCTATCACTACTAAAAATGCAAAAAATTAGCTGGGCTTGGTGGCACGTGCCTGTAGTCCCAGCTACTCGAGAGGCTGAGGCAGGGGAATCGCTTGAACGCGGGAGGTGGAGGTTGCAGTGAGCCGAGATTGCGCCACTGCACTCTAGCCTGGACTACAGGCAGAACCAGACTCCCTCTAAAAAAAAAAAAAAAAAGAAAGAAAAAGGAAAAAAGAGGTCGCCCAAGAACTAGTGGATCTCAAAGTGAAACACGGAGTTTGAAGACATTGTCCAAGTGCCGATTTCTGAGATCTGTTATTTGTCTGTAAATTTGGAATAGACAAAATAAGAATACTCTGTCTACAATGCACGATGCCAGAATAAACAGCTCCAAAGTGAAAAATTTAGGCAATCAAGGGAATGCAAAAATCCTTTTGTCTCATTGCCAAGTTTTTTTTTTTTCGATCTTTTATAGACAAACAGTCCTTTCTAGCATCTATGCAAAAGTTTTTGAAAGTAAATTTGCTTTGTGATTGATTAAATAATATAACTCCTAGCTTTTGTACACCCCCCCCCCCCCCCACACACACACGCATATATTTTGAGACAGAGTCTTGCTGGGTAGCCACGCTACTGGAGTGCAAAGGCGCGATCTCGGCTCACTGCCACCTCTGCCTCCCGGGTTTGAGCGATTCTTCTGCCTCAGCCTCCCGAGTAGCTGGAATTACAAACATGCGTTACCACGCCCAGCTAATTTTTATAAATAAAGACGGGGTGTCACCATGTTGGCCAGAATGGTCTCCATCTCTTGACCTCGTGATCTGCCTGCCTTGGCCTCCCAAAGTGCTGGGATTACAGTCGTGAGCAACCGCACCCGGCCTATTTTTCTCTCATAGGAGTAAACATTTTAAAACAAATAAAAATATGTGGAAACAGAATACTTTATGTTTATGGTCAGAAGCAAGACCTTAAATTTATTTGATTGAAAACTAAATATTGTCAGCTTATGGCATGAAAATAATCAGGAATTGGTCAGAAAGGCAAGTTTTGTGATTTGTTAATGTGGAATAAATTTTGGCTTAATATGGGCTTTAAGAATTATGTGCTCCACATGCTTTGTTAATCTAAAATCTGTGGATACATTACCATACAACACTCTGAACAAAGTAATCATTACTTTTCCATTACTGATAAGCAGGCTTAAGCAAAAGCTGAAAAAAATGAGAGCTAATCTACCAAAATTATCACTGAGTTCATTTAATATCTGGATATTAGAAGCTTTAACATTAAACAAAAAAAAGAAAAATAGTTCATTATGCTGCTATGATACTACAATGAGAGATAATAAGCCTGAAGAATCTCTCAGAAAGGACTTCATTGTCTTTTTCCTCTCTCTTCCTGATAGCACATTTCTTTGACATGCTTTTATTGCCTTATATTTTCTCTAGTCACAAAACTGTTAGGCACCTGGGCCTGAAGTATGATACGAATTAGGAGAGCAACATTTGCAATCCCAACAACAGCTAACTTTGCAGAGGCAGTGTCATTTTAAGTTCTTTCTGAATCAGGAAAATATTGAAACAACTTTCTTATTAAACAAAGGCAAAAGTCATTTGGACCAAATGACTGTATTATGGATATGTAATCATAAATACAATGGCTAGGATTATAAACTAGCTTTTAACAAAATATGCTGTCTTTAATTTAAAAATTTTCGTAATCATTGACTTGTGTGTATGTGTCTGATGAGAACATCTAAGGTCTACTCTCTTAGCAAATTTTAAGTGTACAATACAGTACTGTTAACCATATTCACATTGCTATATGTAAGCTCTACAGAACTTGTATAACTGAGACTTGCATAACTGAAATTTCAGACCTCTCATCCTCATTTCCTCATTTTCCCTTTCCATTATCAGTCCCTGAAAACCACCATTCTACTTTCTATTTCTGTGAGCTTGATTGTTTCAGAATCCACATGTAAGTGAGATCATGCAGTATGTGTCTTTTTCTGTTTGGTTTATTTCAATTACCGCAATGGCCTCCGGATTCATCCTTATTGTCACAAATGTCAGGATTTCCTTCTTTGTAAAGACTGTATAAGATTCCACTGTGTATATATACCCACACTTTCTTTACCCATTCATTCACGGATGGGCACTTAAGTTGATTCTATATTCTCGTTATTGTGAATAATGCTTCAGTGAACAGGAGTAAAGTTATCTCTTAAAGATGCTGATCCCGTTTACCTTGTATTTATACGCAGAAGTGGGATTCCTAGGTCATAAGGTAGTTGTAATTTTAATTTTTTGGGGGAAGCTGTGTACTGTTTTTTATAATGGCTGTACCAATTTACATTTCCACCAACAGTGTACAAGGGTTCCTTTTCCTTCACATCCTTGGAACACATCTTTTCTTTTTCATAATAGTCATTTTAATAGATGTGAGATGATATCTCACTTCCATTTGATGTGCATTTCCCTGATGATTGGTGATGATGAGCTCCTTTTCATATATCCGTTGGCTACTGGTATGTCTTTGGAGAAATGTCTATTCCAGTCCTTTGCCCATTATAAGATTAGATATTTGTTTTCTTGCTACTGAGCTGTGTGAGTTATATATATGTGTGTGTGTGTGTGTGTGTGTGTGTATGTATATTTTAATAAAGATATATATACATATATGTATATTTTAATAAAACACACACACACACACACACACACACACACACACATATATTTTGAGACAGAGGCTTTAAAGGAAGACATGCCCCCATGATTCAAGGCTGGAGTGCAGTGGTGCAATCTTGTCTCACTGCAACCTTGGCTTCCCGGGTTCAAGCAAGTCTCATGTCTCAACCTCCTGAGTAGCTGGGATTATAAGCTGGTGTGTACCAGCACGCCCGGCTAATTTTTGTATATTTAGAAAAGACAGGGTTTTACCATGCTGGCCAGGCTGGTCTCAGACTTCTGGCCTCAAATGCTCTGCCCACCTTGCCTCTCAAAGTGCTGGGATTACAAGCATGAGCCACCGTGCATAGCCCTGCCTATATATTTTGGATATTAAACCCTTATCCTATTTCTCCACAATCTCATCAGCATCTGTTGTTTCTTAACTTTTAATAATCACCGTTCTGACTTTGTGAGATGGTATCTAACTGTGGTTTGATTTGTATTTCTCTAATCGTCAGTGATGTTGAGCTATTTTTCATATGTTTGTTGGCCACATAAATGTCTTCTTTTGAGAAGTGTCTGTTCATGTTCTTTGCCCACTTTTTGATGGGGTTGTTTTTTTCTCATAAATTTATTTAAGCTTTTTGCAGATTCTGGATATTAGACCTTTGTCAGATGGATAGATTGCAAAAATGTTCTCCCATTCCATAGGTTTTCTGTTCATTCTGATAATAGCTTCTTTTGCTGTGCAGAAGCTCTTTAGTTTAATTAGGTCCAATTTGTCAATTTTTGCTTTTGTTGCAGTTGCTTTTGGTGTTTTCATCATGACATCTTTGTCTGTGCCTATGTCCTGAATGGTATTGCCTAGATTTTCTTCTAGGGTTTTATAGTTTTGGATTTTATACTTAAGTCTTTAATGCATCTTGAGTTTAATTCTATATAAGGTGTAATGAAGGAGCCCAGTTTCAATTTTCTGAATATAGCTAGCCAGTTCCTAGCATCATTTATTATGTAGGGAATCCTTTCCCCATTGCTTGTTTTTGTTAGCTTTGTTGAAGATCAAATGGTTGTATATGTGTGGTCTTATTTCTGAGATCTCTGTTCTGTTCCATTGGTCTCTGTCTGTTTTGGTACCAGTATTATGCTGTTTTGATTACTGTAGTCTTGTAGTATAGTTTAAGCTGAGTAGCATGATGTCTCCAGCTTTGTTCTTTTTGCTTAGGATTGTCTTGGCTATTCAGGCTCTTTGAATTTTAAAGTAGTTTGTTCTAAATCTGTGAAGAATGCCAATGGTAGTTTAATGAGAACAGCATTGAATCTGTAAATTACTTTGGACAATATGACCATTTTTATTGATTCTTCCTATGCACAAGCAAGGAGTGTCCTGTCTTGCTTCTTTGAACGGTAGTTTGTAGTTCTCCTTGAAGAGGCTCTTCACATCCCTTGTTAGCTGTATTCCTAGGTATTTTATTATCTTTGTAGCAATTATGAATGGAAGCTCACTTATGATTTGGCTCTCTGCTTTTCTATTGTTGGTGTATAGGAATGCTTTTGATTTTTGCACATTGATTTCATATCTTGAGATTTTGCTGAAATTGCTTATCAGTTTAAAGAGCTTTGGGGCTGAGATGATGGGATTTTCTAAATATAGGGTCATGTCATCTGCAAACAGAGACAATTTGACTTCCTCACTTCATTTGAACCTCCTTGATTTCTTTTGTTGCCTCACTGCCTTGGCCAGAACTTCCAATACTATGCTGAATAGGAGTGGTGAGAGAGGGCATTCTTGTCTTGTGCCAGTTTTCAAAGGGAATGCTCCCAGCTTTTGCCCATTCAGATATTGGCTGTGGATTTGTTATAAATGGCTCTTATTATTTTTATATATGTACCATCAATACCTAGTTTATTAAGAGTTTTTAACATGAAGTGTTGTTGAATTTTATCAAAGACTTTTTCTTCATTTATTGAGATAATCATGTGTTTTTGTCATTAGTTCTGTTTATGTGATGAATTACACTTACTGATTTGAATATGTTGAACCAGCTTTGCATCCCAGGGATGAAGCCGACTTGGTTGTGGTGGGTAAGCTCATAAAATATGTTTTGAAGTGTTCCTTTTTTGTTTTTTGAAAGAATTTAAGAAGGATTAGTATTAATGTTTCTTTGAATGTTTGATAGAATTCAGCTGTGAAATCATCTGGTCCTAGGCTTTTCTTTTTTGGAAGATTTTTAATTACTAATTCAATCTCCTTTTTTATTGGTCTGTTCAAGCTTTATTTTTCTTCTTGATTCAGTTTTGATAGGTTGTGTGTTTTTAGGAATTTACCTGTTTCTTCCAGCTTATCTAATTTGTTGGCATATGCTTGTTCATAGTAGTCTCTTATGATTCTTTGTATTTCTCAGGCATCTGTTGTAATGTTGCCTCTTTTATAACTGATTCTATGAATTTGAGCCCTCTTAGTCTAACTAAAGTTATGTCAGTTAGATTTATCTTTTTAAAAAAATAAACAGTTTTATTGAGTTTTTTTCTGCGTGTTTTTTTTTTTTTTAAATTCTCTATTTGGTTAATTTGTGCTCTAATATTTATTATTTCTTTCTTTCTGCTAACTCTGGGCTTAGTTTATTCTTCTTCTAGTGCCTTAAGGTATACATTTAGGTTGTTTGGGGCCTTTTTTCCTTTTTTATGTAGGCATTTATAGAAACTTCTCTCTTTTTAGTTAATTCCAAGTGATTCAAAATAATGAATTTAAAGTGGTATTTAAAACTAGATTTTATTTTAGTTAATATCAAGTAGTTAAAACCTTGTTTAAAATAAAATCTGGTTCTAGGTTTTTGATATTTGTTCTACAGCTCTTCTGAGGATAGTGTTTCTGAAAGCGGAAGAATATTGAGCAGTGTTAGAAAACTGAATCTCAGGAAACAATGTCTACTTTTGAAAATGTTAATCTATATATTTCATCTTATTGCTATTGTCTCTCTCTCTCTCTCTCTCTATATATATATATATATATATATATAGACATACATATATATGTGTGTCTATATATATATATCAGCAATAGGTGCAACTTAATATCCTAAAAGCTAATATTCCATAAACTTTGGTACATCTCTGAATTATTATTGGTGCAAACATAATTGTGGCTTTTGCTATTACTTTCGGTGGCAAAAGTAACAAATACTTTGTGCCAACCTAATAATATTCAAGAAAAATGAACTTGGATAAAAATTCTATGTTACAAAATTAGCATAATGCTGTTAGTAAAAATATCTGGCTCTCTTTTAATCTTTATGCTTATTTTTTAGGGGGTCCCTTTTCTTCTTGCCTCCTATATGTCAATTTTTCTGTTACCAACTTCAGCCTTGTTCCTGATGTGTAAGTATTACCCACATCAGCTCTCAGGTTTCAGACACATTTCGATTGTCCCAATAGCCTCACTCGCCCAGTGCTACCAAGATTATATTTAGAATGTACACACTGCTGTTCTTTTTGACTATTCTTATTCCATTACTTGCCTCTGAGTCACACAGATTCAAACAATCTTAAATGTATTCGACTTGTTAGCATTTACAGAGCAGGAACATTGCCATGAATGTTGCTTCTGTCTCAGCCAATTAGGCCTAGTAAGAAACGCTGTTGAAAAACTTATAGGCGGGTGTTGAACAATGAGAACACATGGACACAAGGAGGGGAGCACTACACACTGGGGTCTGTTGGGGGGAAATGGGGGAGGGACGGGGGTGGGGAGGTGGGAAGAGATAGCATGGGGAGAAATGCCAGGTATACGTGAAGGGGAGGAAGGCAGCAAATCACACTACCACATGTGTACCTATGCAACAATCTTGCATGTTCTTCACATGTACCCCAAAACCTAAAATGCAATAAAAAAAAAAGAAAGAAAAACTTAAAGAAATGGCTAGAAAGCTAAGAGAATACCAAAACAACAAAATAGATTATTGGTTTGGGAACAAAATCATATCGTGGGTCATCCCATTCCTGGGCCCTCTACTAATGGTATGCCAAGGACTAATGTTTTCACCCTACCTAGTTAGCCTTTTTCAATAATTTTTAATAGACAGTATCATGACCATCTCACAGACAACTACCCAAAAACATCTACAGATGGCATTACTCCTACAGTCAATCTGAGACCAAAAACCCTCTGCCCCAACCTCAGCAGGAAGTAGCTAGAAAGTACGTGCCACCCCTTGTCTTTTTATAACTGTAGGGTCTGGATTGATAGAGCAGAACATTGCCATCTTGGACAAACACCACCGTTTTAAGTTCCCCTTGTTTAAAAACTTCCTAAATCCAGCCCCCAGACTGCCTAATGGCTAATGTCAGCATGACCAGAAACATTCCAACCCTGAGATAAACCCCCCTCTGACCAGAAAGATGCCAGTTCCAAGATAACCTCCCCACCAACCAGAGGCATCCCAACCCCTCAATAAAACTCCTTCCCACAAAAACATTCTGAGCCTGCGATAAATCTCTCCTCCCTAAACCCTTAAATATCCTTAGTCTGCAAGAGAGACTGCTCCTGACAGAGATCAGCCAGAAGACCTTCTCATATTTATTCTCCAAAATAAACCTGTCTTTGACTGTTAAGCCATTTTTCATGTTTCTTTTCTCTTTCTTTAACTCTTATAAGCATTCCTTCCTCTACCAAGATACTGTCAATGCCCAACCATATCCCTTCAGTTCATCCCATGAGGAAAGTCTCTGATGGTGGGAGTATGCTTGTGTCATGTATGGGGCAAGCTGGAAATCCCAGGCTGTTGATGGCTTAAAATTTAAACTAACATTTAAGATATATGGACTTTGAAAATATTGAAGTTAATCACCTAAAGAAAACTTTCTGTGATTTTCTATAGATATAGAATCATCATTTTGTATACTTACCTACTGATTTATGAAAACATTAGAGAGAAACTTGTAAAACACTAGTCATAAAATGAAATGTCAAGATGTCCTTATGGTGCTAGCATAGCACATACATTTATTTTATTGTATTGCCTAATCTTTTAAAGAAGATTTGGACATTTTTACCTTAAACAGATCACAAAAATTACACTCTTTGTCACACAAATCTAGCAAATGGGTTACCTATCCACCTCGTTTCTGTAGCAGGATATTATCTGTCAGTCATTTTGTTCTATGGCGTATTTATTATGAGGCTGCTATTTTCTATGCAGCTTATCTATGACCTGTTAGAATTTTTTTCCCTAAGCAGTAAAGCAAGGTCATGACTGGAATAACAGTAAAGCACCATGGGTCAGGGAAGAGAAGCATGGTGGAACTGGAGCCAGGGTGCCTCATACAGACCTCTAGCCCAGTGAGAGTCTTCATGTGCAGCAGATGATGCTGGTATTGTTGACTAGTCAGTGCTGTAATAGTTCTGAGTTTCTGGTAGAAAGGCTCCCAATGGCCAAGGCAGGAAGTACATAAGGGACTTCTCACAAACCATTATTGGGAACAGAATGGTAGTATGCAACAAGGTTACTTGGTCATGCTTCAGGTTCTGCTACTGACCTAGTCATGAATGTGCCTCAGAAATTTAGAGTGAAATATTCCAGTATATATCCTTGCCTACTTCATAGTGGGCACTTAATGGATCAAAAAAGATGAGCTGTATTAGGCACCTGTTCTGTGCCTGGAACCATTTCAAGAGTCTTCACATGTACTAACTTCTTTAGTCTGCATAGCTGTTTAGGGTGATTTTAACAGATAAAGAAATAAAGATTTGAGAAGGTTAAATTGCTGTTTGTTATCTAAACTTACTACTATAAAATGAATGAAAGGTATACCTTAAGGCTATATAGGTACAATAACATCAAGATTTCACTCCTTTTTCCCTGCAGTCAACACACAGAAAAGATGTCTTTGAGCCTTTTTGGGTCTAGTAAATAATTGTTCTTAACAACTCTATAACTACAGATAGTTCAGGAAGTGAGTTTCATTACTTGTAATTAATAGCATATATCATAAAATTTACTGTATACTAATGGAAACCCTGAATAAGTAGAAAACAATAGAAATAATCTAGATTATTTGAACATATTTTTGACTTCCTTTTTCTTGTGACTCAGTAAAAAGAAGCAACAAAATGAAATACATCAATTGCAATCACTGTTTATATTTTGTAACTTTTACTGTTCTTCAGAAAATAACTCAGAAATTAGGTTATATTTGTATCAAAGACATCTAGGCCAGCATTGCTCCTGCAGGGAATTGATCATAGAAATGTGAATGCTACTTTCTCTGCCAGACACCTCTTCACCTTCTGATCTACAATTGACTTCTTCCCCACCCTCTCAATCCATTCCCTTGGCTTTTATTGCCACTGGCAAATACGAAGAGCTGGGAAATTGTGAAACATCCCTATAGAAGCTCTGCAAGGTTGCTGTCTCAGAAAAAGGATGATTGCATTAGATTTTTCTCCTTTTCTTTTGATTTACTTCTCAATAGCCCATTTCCCAGTATCAAGGGTCATAATCCTTTTAAAGATTTGGTTCTTTCTCTCCCCCCAGTCACACTTAAAATAATCTCTTCATTATACTAGTATTTCTCAAAAATCAGAGAAAAGTCTTCAAGAAGATTTTGGTTTTATTCCTTGAAAAACTCTCTTAGAAGGGAACTATTACAGATCTGGTGATCTCCTTGATAGCAGAAAAGGATAAACTGTAACAAGTATAAATACATTGACTTGTTTTTATTTATATAATAAATAAATGTTGCTCGAATGTTCCAAATTCAGAACTTAAAAAGAAAGGTTTGATGATTGATCTTTTTTCCTCATGATTAAACACATTTTACTCTGTGGAATTAGATAGTTAAATGGAATAAATATTAGGAAATAGAGGTCTCAATTAAGAGTACTCTTTTATTTTTAATTAACTATGTCCTTAATTAAAAGGAGCTCTTAAATATAGTCATTATTCTTTATTCAGTGGTAAGATTTAATGAATATGTTGAAAGTATCCATAGATCAGAACCTGAGTGCTTGTATGCCTCTAGGCATTGAACTAACATCTTTTCTTCACAAAATCAGTTTTCCAGAAATAAGAAATATCCTATGTGAAATCCTGTGTAGTAGGGTTAAATATTTATGTTTGATACTTTTCTATTTAAATAAAAGGGTTTCTTTACCTCCTACTTTTTTTTTAAGTCAAATACTTAAAAACCCTTTAGCCATTTATGGTATTCCCAAGTTGACATTTCAACATTTGAAATTTGAATGTAGACAAACTAATATTAAGGTAAAGCAAAATTCTAACCTTACAAGTAAAACCAGCTATTTGAATTTTTAAAACATTTTTCTGTGGGACCACACTATTTGTATGGCTTCTCTCTTCCTATTAGAATTCAGGCCATGTTACAATCTTTGACTTAAAGATGAAAATTGCATTGGGATTGGTTTTCTATCTTGATGTATAGGAAGGGTGCACAATTGTCAGCATAGGCATTTTTTAATTATTATTTATTTAATTTATTTATTTTAATTTATTTAATAAATAAATAAATTAATTAATTTAATTTAATTATTATTTAATTATTTCCTAACTAACATCTTTTCTTCACAAAATCAGTTTTCTAGAAAAAAGAAATAATGTGTAGTAGGGTTAAATATTTATTTTTGATACTTACCTATTCAAATAAAAGGGTTTCTTTACCTCCTATAGTTTAGATGATCTTTACAATGCTTGACCCTGTAGGGTGAAACAGAGTCCCTGTGTCCTCCCAGCCACACCTCACTATGTTAATTTACAATAGAGTAAGCTCATTCAAATCCAGCAGTTTAAGTCCTTTTTTCCAGTTAACTTGGAAACTTACTGTCTTTGGGATGATTTGACTTCGCAAATGTTTTTTCCTGTCATCCTCAGCTGTTTGCCAATATACCTTCTGGTAATATGATATGGGGTTTATGTGCCCCTATGGTGGTGTCAGGATGCGAGGTCTGCAGAATCAGGTGATTTTCTTTGACCGCTGCTGTTGTGTGACTAGTTGTATAGAGTCTATGAACTAATGATTACTGTGGTGGGTCAATGGATGCTTGGGCATTGTGCTGACATCTATTATTGAAATACATGGAAACCACATTTTTTCACCAGTCATAAAATCCATACTTATAGTATTCTGTATTTCCTAATCCTATATTCTTCTGAAGGTCCACTGTATCTTTTCAGGAGGTTTTAAGAAAACTATTGAAACCTCTTTAGGTCACCACAATTAGTGGGGAGCCAGAGGAGAGGGCAACCTTAGGCTATCGTTCTAATCACTTCCTGCTGCCAACACTTTATGATTCCTGACACGGCATGTTAAATGTGGCCACATACAAGTCTTTCGTTAGGACAGGGGTATGCAAACTGTAGCCTGTAGACCAAATCTGCCTGCCACCTGATGTGAAAAAGTGTTGTATTTGAACACAGCCGCACATTCATTTATATGTTTTCTATGGCTGCTTTCATGCTAGGAGCATAAAGTTGAGTAGTTGGGACAGAGATCACCTGGGCCACAAAGCCTGAAATTATTATCTGGCCCTTCATAGACTTTGGCTGACTCCTGCTCTGGAGACTTACAGCCTTCCCAGGGTATCCTGGATAAAATGTGTCACTATCCTCTCTCCTGTTCTCAAGATTCACCATGCCCATTAGGATTTTTCCAGAAAGGAAAAATGAGGACATGGGTCGACCTCTTTCACCATCTTCTTTTCTTCGTGGGGCCTTAAGGGGTACTTCTCTGTTCTCTTCTTGTCTGCCAGCAATTCCCTTAAGTCAATATCTCTTGCTTAATCATATTCTCTCTGCCTTTTTCTTGATATCCAAATCACAGGCAGGGAGTATGGTGGGGGGAAACAACTTCATAAAGGGGATGATATAAATTGGACGATGTTTCAACAGATGTTATTCTTTGATATTCCTACTTGTGTAGGTAAATACCAAAAAACAGGCACTTGAAAGATTAAATTGTTACTTTGGTTTTACTAGGAATGCTAAAATATTCACATCACATCATTCTTTTTCTCAAATAAATTAAGTAAAACATAATGATCATGAATGATTTAAGTAAGTGAAAAACTAATCAGAAAGACAGCTTAGGAATAATATTGTAGCATTAGCAACTAGATGCAGTGCTCAAATTGTGTTTATACCACACATGGTGTGTCAGCTTCTGAAATTTATAGTTTATATTCTTCCATCAAAATTTATTTATTTATATATTTATAAACCTCATATCAAATTGCATTGACTAATGTTTTGATTCTTATAAGTGGTAGGGTTTCGCTGTAATTACTGCATCAGAAACTATTCTTACAGCATGATATTTGGATGCTTGAACTCATATCTGTTACCTGGTTTTTACTGTTTCCATGAGCTGATCAAAAGCTATTTTGATTTGTCAGCATATGCTGTGTTGTTGCCTCCTTCATGAGAGTTCATCTTAACATAGTTTAAAAACTTTGAGACGCTTGTAGATAGTACGCTCAAGCATGCCGCAATTTGTGACATGTGCTACGTTTATCTGATATGTGTGTGTGTGTGTGTGTGTGTGTGTGTGTGTGTGGTGCACACGCATGCATACAAGCAGAGTGTTGCCAGATTAGCAGGAAGCATTGGTGATGATTAGCCAAGAGGACCTGAAGTAGAGAACCAGCTAACTCCTTTGCTTTTCTATCAATTGTACTCAGTTAGCAAAAGAGTGATCTTCTAAAATCCAAATTTCTATCCACTAGCTACTTGCCTCCAACTAGCTGAATGTGGTTAGAGAAAAACATTCAATTATTGCTCTCATTTAAAATTTATGATCATAAATCTTCAGTAGTCCTCAGGATTATCTGCAAAACCATTACCCAGTGGAGAAGAAGACATTGAAGATGTTGAGGAGCAATGGTCTAGTTGCAGGAGATTCTTGACATTAGAGTCGATGATATCCACTGGTCACAGGATGGGCAAGACTTGAGTATGAGCATGAACTACGTAACCACAGTTATAGAAGTAAAGGCAGAGTGTCCACTCATTCTTCTACTTCCAAGAAAACTATTTGCCCATTTCATCTCATCTCAAAGGTCTAGATTAACTCTTCCTCATCTTAACTCTTAGCTGATTTTATCTCTAATTTTCCCAAGAAAATCTAAGCAACCCAAAAAAGTGGTGTTATCTTCGCACCTCCAACTCTGCACGCTGACTTGCGTCATCATGTTTTTACTCTGCCTTCTCTTCCATGACTGTGGTTGAATAGTTTGTGTTTCCACCCAAGTACTGCTCAATATGTGAACAGTTGATAACATTCACTCGAATATCACGACCCCCCTGCAATTAGCCCACTGCTTCTCAGCATCTGTATTAGTCTTTGCTCATGCTGCTGATAAAGACACACATGAGACTGGGAAGATAAAGAAGTTTAATGGATTTGCAGTTCCACATGGCTGGGGAGGCCTCAAAATCATTGAGGAAGGCAAAGAGGAGAAAGTCATATCTTACATGGATGGTAGCAGGTGAAGTGAGAGCTTCTGCAGGGCAACTACCCCTTTTAAAACCATCAGATCTTGTGAGACTCATTCACTGTCATGAGAACAGCCTGGGAAAGACTCGCTCCCATGATTCAATCACCTTCCACAACACATGGGAATTCAAGATGAGATTTTGGTAGGAGCACAGCCAAACCATATCAGGATTTATTTATTTCCTCCTGTAATCTTAAATGATGCATCTCACTTAAAAACTATTTTTCTTCTCATGTATTTCTCCTTAACCTAAAACTAGAAAGAAAAAAACAACAACTATGAAAGAAACAAAACTGAAAACAAAGTATGTGATAGCAATTGATGGTATTAGTATGTGGAGAGTCTGTGAGTGATTAATTAGATCATGAAGCTGGGGCCTTCATGAATTACTTTAATGCCCTTATAAAAAGAGAACACAGAGGCCTAGCTAGTTCCTTGCACTGTGTGAGGACATACTGAAAAAGTGTCAACCATGAACCAGAAAATATGCCCTCATATTACACTGAATCTTCTGGTGTCTCATTCTTGAAGTTTTCAGCCTCCAGAATTACAAGAAATAAATTTCTGTTGTTTACAAGTCACCCAGTTTATGGTATTTTGTTATAGCAGCTACAATGAACTAAGACAGTCTTTTTTGCTATCCTTACCATGCAGCTTTCATTCATCAAAATCCACTCCTGGGAAATTATCTGTTCGTTTCATTATTAAAGGATATCTTTATTTGTAAGAGTATAGGTGTTAGGCCAAGGTTTTTCAAAAGTCAGTCATTTTAGCACCATTTCCAAATTTTTGCCACATACTACTTGTACTATTATTTAATTAACTAACACCTTTATTTTATCTTAAATAGATTTGGAATTATTCTTGGCAGTAATCTGCATGACATCTTAGATTTAATACTTTAGTTATGTTTTTTCAAGTACATGTAGAAAGAAGTATAATATGTAACTGTTTCAAAAAGTTCATTAATAATTCCTTTCAAATCAGTTGTACACAATTAGTTGTCCATATACTATCTGTAATAATATTATGAGTCAACATAGCTTAGCTATGGTGCCAACATGTGTGGTCAAACAGTAGTCTAGATGTTGCTGTGAAGATATTTTTCAGATGTGATTAACATTTATGATCAGTAGACTTTAACATTTATGATCAGTAGATGCCAATTACCCTCCCTAGCCTGCTTCATCCAATCAGCTGAATGCTTTAAGAACAAAGACTGAAGTTTCATGTAGAAGAAGAAATTTTGCTTCAAGACTGCCACATAGAAACCCTGCTAGAATTTCTTGCCTGCTGGCATGGCCTACAGGCTTCAAATTTGCCAGCCCATCACAAGCACATGTGCCAATTCCTTAAAATAAATATTTCTTGATGTATAACCTATTGGTTATATTTCTCTGAAGAACTCTAATATAGTATCCCTTAAAAAGTATTGCCTTAACCCAAGAGAATAAATCAATAAAAGTAGAATTTTAATTAATATTCAAAAATTATGCTTGAAAAGGTAGTACTTGTTCACAGAATAAAATTCAATTAACATGTAGGATATAAGATTAAAAAAATAATACTCCCTTCAACTTTTCTGTCTCCAAAATACCTGTCTCCTTCCTTAGGGAAAATCCTTATTACCACCCTCTCTCATACCTCCAGGAATATGCTGTATATATAATCAAGCATGTGTGTACATAAATAATTGCACATACATACATACATATTCCCAGACATTTAACATTTCTAAAATCAGGGAGATTTTTCCTGGCAATAATGATTATGCTTGCCATTTCTGCTTGATTTTGTTTTTTTGTGTCATAACTGGACAACCTAACTGAAATATATTTATATATTTTAACAGACAAACAAGTTTTAAGAGTTATTTACAGGCTGGGCATGGTGGCTCACACATGTAATCCCAGCACTTTGGGAGGCTGAGAGGGTTAGATCACTTGAGGCCAGGAGTTTGATATCAGCCTGACCAAGATGGTGAAAGCCCCATCTCTACTAAAATACAAAAATTAGCTGGGCATGGTGACATGTGCCTGTAATCCCAGCTACTCCAGAGGCTGAGGCAGGAGATTGTTTGAACTGGGAGGCAGAGGTCGCAGTGAGCCCACATTGTGCCACTGCACTCCAGTCTGGGCAACAGAGTGAGACTCCATCTCAAAACAAACAAACAAACAAACAAACAAGCAAACAAACTACTTACAGCAGGGACATGATTTTGATTATTTGGAAAAGAAATTTGTTGACACATTCCGGGAGATCAAGAAAAGACTAGTATTAAACTCTGCGGAATGAGTGTCTGCCCCTTGAAGGAAAATCCCAGGGATAGCAACCACTCTAACAAGTATGAGGTGATACCTCATTAAGGATGGATTTGATGTACATTTCCACAATAATTAGTGATGTTGAGAGTGTTTTCATATTCCTGTTGGCCATTTGTTTGTCTTTTTTAGAGAAGTGTCTGTGTTTTCATAGCTCCTTTGCATATTTCAAAATCAGGTTGTTGTTATATTTTGCCACTGAGCTGTATGTGTTCCTTACATATTTTGGTTGTTAACCCTGTATCAGATGTATGGCTTGCAAATATTTTCTTCCATTCTGTAGGTTGCCTTTCATTTTTTTTTTTTTGACTGTTTACTGCAGAGAAGCTTTTTAGTTTGATGCAATCTCATTTGTCTATTTTTTCTTGGATGACTGTGCTTTTGGTGTCATACGCATACAATTATTGCCAAGAACAATGTCAAAGGAGCATTTTCCTTGGTTTTCTTCTTGAGTTTCACGTTAAACATTTAAGTCTTTAATCCACGTTGAGTTGATTTTTGTGTCTGGTGTGATATAGGGCTTCAATTTCATTCTTTTGTATGTAGATATCTCATTTTCCAAACATTATTTATTGAAGAGACCATCTTTTCCTCTTTTGTATTCTTGATGTTATTTTAAAGATCATCGAGCCACATATGTGTAGGTTTATTTCTGGGCTTTCTACTCTAGTTCATTATTCAATATGTCTATTCTTATATAAGTACTATACAGTTATCATTACTGTAGCTTTGTAATACGTTTTCAAATCAGGTAGTATAATACTTCTAGCTCTTTTCTTCTAATTCAAGATTGATTTAACTATTCAGGGTGTTCTATAGTTTCATATGAATTTTAAATTTTTGTTTTATTTCCTATTAAAATTGCCATTGGAATATTGATAGGGGTTGCATTGAATCTGTAGATCATTTTGAGTAATATAGACATTTTCATAACACTAATTCTTCTAATCAATTATCATGAGATATTTCTCCATTTATTTGTGTCTTTTTAAATTTCTTTCATTAATTTTCTTTTTATTGTACTTTAGGTGCTGGGGTACATGTGCAGATCATGCAGGATTTTTGCATAGGTACATACATGGCAAGGTGCTTTGCTGCCTCCTTCACCCTGTCACCTATATCTGGCATTTCCCCCCATGTTATCTATCGCCAACCTCCCCACCCCTCTACTGTCCCTCCCCTAGCACCCACCAAACAGACTCCAGTGTGTGATGCTCCCCTCCCTGTGTGCATGTGTTCTGATTGTTCAACATCCACTTATGAGTGAGATCATGCAGTGTTTGATTTTCTGTTCTTGTGTCAGTTTGCTGAGAATGATGGTTTCCAGGTTCATCCATGTCCCTACAAAGGACACAAACTCATCATTTTTTATGGATGCATAGTATTCCATGGTGTATATGTACCACATTTTCCTTGTCCAGTCTATCATTAATGGGCATTTGGGCTGGTTCCAGGTCTTTGCTATTGTAAACAGTGCTGCAATGAACATATGTGTGCATTTATAATGAACATGTGTGTCTTTATAATAGAATGATTTATAATCCTTTGGATATATACCCAGTAATGGGATTGCTGGATCAAATGGAATTTCTATTTCTAGATCCATGGAGAATTGCTGCTGTCTTCCACAATGGTTGAACTAATTTACACTCCCACCAACAGTGTAAAAGCATTCCTGTTTCTCCACATCCTCTCCAGCATCTGTTGTCTCTAGATTTTTTAATGATCATCATTCTAACTGGTGTGAGATGGTATCTCAATGTGGTTTTGATTTGCATTTCTCCAATGACCAATGATGATGAGCATTTTTTTCAAGTTTCTTGGCCTCATATATGTCTTCTTTTCAAAAGTGTGTGTGCATATCCTTTGCCCACTTTTGAATGGGTTTGTTTTCTTGTAAATCTGTTTTAGTTCTTTGTAGATTCTGGATATTGGCCCTTTGTCAGATGGGTAGATTGCAAATAATTTTTCCTATTCTGTTGGTTGCCAGTTCACTCTAATGATTGCTTCTTTGCTGTACAGAAGCTCCGGAGTTTAATTAGATCCCATTTGTCTATTTTGCTTTTGTTGCCAATGCTTTTGGTGTTTTAGTCATGAAGTCCTTGCTCATGCCTATGTCCTGAATGGTATTGCCTAGATTTTCTTCTAGGGTTTTTATGGTGTTAGGTCTTATGTTTAAGTCTTTAATCCATCTGGAGTTAATTTGAGTGTAAGGTGCCAGGAAGAGGTCCAGTTTCTGCTTTCTGCACATGGCTACCCAGTTTTCCCAACACCATTTATTTAACAGGGAATCCTTTCCCCATTGCTTGTTTTTGTCAGGTTTGTCAAAGATCAAATGGTTGTAGATGTTTGACATTGCCTCTGAGGCCTCTGTTCTGTTCCATTGGTTTATATCTCTGTTTTGATACTAGTACCATGCTGTTTTGATTACTGTAGCTTAGTAGTATAGTTGAAGTCAGGTAGCATGATGCCTGCAGCTTTGTTCTTTTTGCTTAGGATTGTCTTCACCATGTGGGCTCTCTTTTGGTTCCATATGAAGTTTAAGGGTTTTTTTTTTTTTTTCCAGTTCCGTGAAGAAGATCATTGGCAGTCTGATGGGGATAGCCCTGAATCTGTAAATTAATTTGGGCAGTGTGGCCATTTTTGCAATATTGATTCTTCCTTACCATGAGCATGGAATGTTTTTCCATCTGTTTGTGTTCTCTCTTATTTCCTTGAACAGTGGTTTGCAGTTCTTCTTGAAGAGGTCCTTTACATCCTTTCTCAGTTGTATTCCTAGGATTTTATTCTCTTTGTAGCAATTATAAATGGGAATTCACTCTTGATTTGGCTCTCTGTTAGTTATTGGTGTATAGGAATGCTTATGATTTTTGCACATTGATTTTGTATCCTGAGACTTTGCTGAAGTTGCTTATCAGTTTAAGAAGATTTTGGGCTGAGGTGATGTTTTGTGGGTTTTAATGGACAGACCATTTGCTTCCTTACCTAGATTTATTCCTATTATATAGTATATTATTCCACATAACTTTATATATGTTTGTTTCATTTTAAAAATATTGTGTTATATTTTCACCAATGACATACCATAGTTTAACAATTTGCTCTTGATCAATATTTCAGTTTGGTTAGGCTATTTAAAATATTTTACTATTTAAGCTATTTCACATATACAAATTCTATCACAGAGTGAGTATATCTTTAGAGCAAATTATTAGAAGTGGAATTGTCAGGTCAATGACAATTAAGTCTGTTCACCCCACATCCCCTCGTCTAACTGTTTATTAGAGTAGAGACGAGGGGATGTGGGGTAAACATACTTAATTGGGAAAGCTTCGTTCCTATTTTCTCCCTAACTTAAGCTTGCACCAATAAAACCTTTCAGCCTTCCAAAATGTTTGAGACTAATCCAGCACCTTAAGCTTGCACCAATAAAACCTTTCAGCCTTCCAAAATGTTTGAGACTAATCCATCACTTTTCCCAATATATCTTTAATATTTTGCCAGCCTTCCTGAGTGAATATCAACACAGAGTAAGATTCTGTTTAGCCTGGTTCATGTCCCTTGCCTCAACCTTAGCAAATATGAATAGGGTGCTATTATTGGCCCAGCCTTGATCACCTGTCCACAGATCATCTGGACAGTAAGAACTGTTGCCACTGCAGCGGTATTATTTGCTCATGAGTAGCTTCCATTTCTTTCTCAGATCACACTGTATAGGGAGAACAAACTTCTTAACATCTGACTCTAGAGAGAATAGGAGAAAAAGATTCTTGTGGCTGTGTGTGAAGAAGAGCAGGAAGAAGAGAGAAGGACAAGGAGGAGGGGAGGAGAGAGAAAAGACAGTAAAGCAACACCAATAAATGAAGGAGAGAGATGGAGAAACTCGAGAAAGCAAAACAATGGTGGAGGATGGAGGATGACTAAACAAAGATCTTATGGTAGCAAAGAAAAAAGTGGGCCAGGCGTAGTGGCTCATGCCTGTAATCCTAGCACTTTGAGAGGCCGAGGTGGGTGGATCACCTGAGGTCAGGAGCTCAAGACCTGGCCAACATGGTGAAACCCTGTCTTTACTAAAAGTACAAAAATTAGCCAGGCATGGTGGCATGTGCCTGTAATCTTAGCTACTTGGGAGGCTGAGACAGGAGAATCGCTTGAACCCAGGAGGCGGAGGTTGAGGTGAGCAGAGTCACGCCATTGCACTTCAGCCTGAATGACAGGGCAAGACTCTGTCTCAAAAAAAAAAAAAATGTCGGGGGAGGAAAGAACATGAATAGTTAACAAATTGTATATACAAGCCTGCCTCGGAATTCTGTGCTCTAAGAAAAACTTACATGTCCATGGAAAATTGCAATTACACTTTGAAAAATATACCTCTAGATGAAAAAAACACTGCTTATTTGGAAGAATAGGAAGGAGATTTTGCTAAAATCACTTTTGAGTATTGCTGCCTGACTGGATATAATTGAAATTGTTATTATCTTATAAGGGTTTTATAATGTGTAGTGAAGTGTGCCCTGAACTCAACCCCTTCAGCACACTCTATACATCTCTTAGCTATGAAGAGCAAAGCACCAAGTACATTTTACACTCTGCTTTAAAACCATGCATAAGAGGGAGAATTGGCCTGCATATCTGAATTCTTTGACTAAGGCCATACAGAAACATGAAAACATCTAAGCCAGTTATTCCTCTCAAATCAATGATAATATCAAAAAACCACCCAAGTATATCATGTAATTACCTTTGTTTCTATTTGTGAATACCTCCCTTCCTTCCTTCCCTTCCTTCCTTCCTTCCTTCCTTCCTTCCTTCCTTCCTTCTTTCTCTTCCTTCCTTCCTTCCTTCCTTCCTTCCTTCCTTCCTTCCTTCCTTCCTTCTTTCTTTCTTTCGTTTTTTTTTTTTTGATGGAGACTTGCTCTGTTGCCTGGCTAGAGTGCAGTACTGCGATCTTGGCACACTGTAACCTCCACTTCTGGGGTTTAAGCAATTCTCCTGCCTCACCTTCCCGAGTAGCTGGGACTACACAAACCACCACACTCAGCTAACTTTTGTATTTTTGGTAGAGATGGGGTTTCACCATGTTGGCCAGGATGGTTTCTATCTCCTGACCTTATGATCCACCTGCCTCAGCCTCCCAAAGTGTTGGGATTGTAGGCGTGAGCCACCATGCCAGGCTAGTGAATAGTTTTCTTAAGAAGCTCATAGACACATACTTCTTTGATGGTTAATGCGAAGTCAGTTTTCGTACATATAAACATGTTGTCTCATAGAAGGGAGGCTGGAAATCTTGGTGGCATTTGGCTTTATTGATGTAAAGCGACATGAAATATTTGTGTACAAATACACTTTAAAACATATTGCAATAAGATTTTTGGCAAGGAATTCTTTTTTGAATGTCAAGCTTAATCTTAAACAAAGTTTTCATCATAACACTTTGGAGCAAAAACAGATACTGCTTCTTTATGACTAATTAGATGACTCTTAAATCTGACCATCTGTGTCCAGTATTGCAGTACTGTTGTCTGATGAGTGTAGTCTTCTTTCTTCCAAAATGATGGTGCAGTCATTGAAAGCAGAAAGAATACGTAATCTTCCGTATGCTCTTAAAAATGTCTGATGCAGACCTAGGCATGTGGTGTATACTTAATAAATCTTCATTGACTTGATGTGGTCTACCTTATCTTAACATAACTGTCTGCAAGATGATATGGGTCAGCCCATGAAGTGATTTCCTTTCAGAAAATAAGATTTCCTAACCCCTCTGTTCTTGACATTCCTTTCAAGCTATCCAATATACTATCCCTGACCCTAAACTTGGTGAATGCCAAAGAAGGCCATAAGGATATGTGTGTCACTTTATGTTCTTTCTCTTTATATCTCTTTTTTTTCAGTCTGTAGGAATATATAATATGACATTTTTTTTACTGCTTGTATTACAGAAACTTCTCATTATATTCTTAGATTAATGGCTTGCTATTTCCTCATTTATATTTTTATAGTGGAATCAAGGTTCATGGCTTCAGATTATGTCTTCTCATCTCCCATTTGGCAAAGCAAGTCACATGGCTGGTCTAAAATCAGAAATGGTCCTGCTATGGACTTAACTATGCCCTCCCCTTCATCTTCTCAAACTAAAATTCACATGCAGAAGCCCTAATCACCAATGTGACTATATTTGGTGGTGGAGCCTTTTAAAAGATAATTTAGGTTAAATAAGGTCATAAAGATGAAGCCCTAATTCAATATGACTGGTGTCCTCATCAGAAGAAAGAAAGACACCAAGGATGTCAGTGACAGAGAAAAGCCCTGGTGAGAACACAGTAATGAGATAGCCATTTGCAAGCCAATGAGAGAGACCTCAAAAGAAGCGAAACTTGGTGACACCTTGGTCTTGAACTTCCAAACTCCAGAACTGTGAAAAATTAATTCCTGTTGCTTAAGTCACCTAATATGCAATATTTCTTTTAGTAGCCCTAAGTGCTAATATAGGTGGGTTGTGTAAAATTTCAGAAGAAAACGCATGGATATATTATAGATAGAACATTAGTGCCATCGATGTATAAATAAATCTACAAGGATTTTTTTAGTGTATTCTAATATTTCATGCTAAATATTTACTACATAAGATGTATACTATTACTACATAAATATGTAAAATTTTACAAATTTATGTAACATAATATGACATATAATAGACATGAAGAAAAGTACACAAATAATGAGTGTGAAGTATGACTTCTGCCCAAAGTTAACACACCCATTAATCACCATGAGGATTAAAATATAGAACAGTGATTCCTGTTGTGTGTGTTTTGAGATAGCAATCAATTCATATTTAAATGGATAGCCAATAAATCATAAAAAAAACTAATGAGAAAAATATCTGTTCTCTACTGCATGCCCACTTTGCTGTAAATCAAGTAGTCTTAATTGCTATAGTCCTACAAATGTACTGTTCTTGCTTAAGATTGTCTGAGGCATACCTGCTTTTTGGTCTTTTCATAAATGTTTTAGGATCAGCACGTGCAAAAATACCTGTTAGGTTCTGATTAGAATGATATTAAATCTACAATCAATTCAGAAAAACAGGTATCTTCACAATATTGTAAAAATATGTTCAGATACCTTTACAATGATGAGTTTTATGATTTATCAATGTTTTATATCTTTATTTATTATATCTTAATTATACTAAGGGCTTTTAGTGTAGCCATCTCCCAAACAGCCTACATTGTACCCATTAAGTAATTTTTCATCTCCCACCCACCTACTTTCTGCTTCTTCACTGTTGATTTCTCCACCATTTATGTTCATGTGTCCACATCATTTAGCTCTCGCTTACAAGTGAAAATGTGATATTTTGACATTCTGAGTTACTTCACTGAAGATAATGGCCTCTAGTTCTGTCCATATTGCCACAAAATATGTGAGTTTATTCTTTTTTAAAAAATGACTGAATGGTAACCATAGTGTGTGTGTGTGTGCACACACACAGACACATACAGACACAAACTCTACACACACAAACGTGCACACACACATTCTTCTCTACACACACACACAAACACATACCATATTTTCTTTATCCAATATTGAAATACTCCATATCTTTGCTATTATGAATAGGCTATAAGAAATATATGTGTGCTGGTATCATTTTGGTATAACAATTTCCTTTCCTTTGGGTAGATACACAGTAGTGATATTGCTGGATTGAGAGACTATTATTCAGTATTTATTGTAGGAGAAATATCCCTTCAGCTTCTTTCTAAAAACATATTTATTGTGCATTAAATCCTGACAGACTTTAATACATTATTAGACTTTTTATTTTAAGATAACTGTAGATTCATGTGGTATTGTAAGAAATTATAAAGGCATTCCGTGATCCTGTATATCTTTTGGCTTATTTTCTCCAAAGCTAACATCTCATAAAACTCAACCATAATTTTGCAATCAATATATTAACCTTGATACACTCTGCCAATCTTAGTAAGATTCCCCCAATTTTATTAATGTCCTTGAGTATGTGTTTGTTCATGTTTTTAATTCTATGCAAGTTTATCACATGCACGGATTTAAGTATCTGCTGTCATCTTTTGTATTAGTCCATTTTCACACTGCTGATAAAGACATACCTGAAACTGGGAACAAAAAGAGGTTTAATTGGACTTACAGTTCCACGTGGCTGTGGAGGCCTCAGAATCATGATGGGAATCAAAAGGCATTTCTTACATGGTGGCAGCAAGAGAAAATGAGGAGGAAGCAAAAGCAGAAACCCCTAATAAACCCAATAAATTTCCTGAAACCTATGCACTATCACGAGAATAGCACAGATAAGACCGGCCCCCATGATTCAATTATCTCCCCCTGGGTCCCTGCCGCAACATGTGGAAATACTGGAAGATACAATTCAAGTTGAGATTTGGGTAGGGGCATAACTAAACCATATCACTCCCCCTGCCCCTCTCAAATCTCATGTCCTCATATCTCAAAACCAATCATGCCTTCCCAACAGTCCTCTAAAGCCTTAACTCATTTCAGCATTAACTCAAAAGTCCACAGTCCAACATCTCATCTGAGAAAAGTCCCTTCCACCTATGAGCCTGTAAATTCAAAAGCAAGTTAAATACTTTCTAGATATAATGGAGGTATAGGCACTGGGGTAAATACAGCTGTTTCAAATGGGAGGAATTATCCAAAACAAAGGGACTATAGACTGCATAGAATTCCAAAATTCAGTAGGGCAGTCAAATTTTACAGTTCCAAAATGAACTACTTTGACTCCAGGTCTCACATCAAGGTCATGCTGATGCAAGAGGTGGGTCCCTATGCTCTGGGGCAGCTCCACCCCTGTGGTTTAGCATGGTACATTTCCCCTCCCAGCTACTTTCATGATCTGGTATTGAGTGTCTGTGGCTTTTCCAGGTAAACGGGGCAAGCTGTTGGTGGTTCTACCATTTTGGGGTCTGGAGGATGATGGCCTTCTACTCACAGCTCCACTAGATGGTGCCCCAGTAGGAGCTTTGTGTGGGGACACCAACTCCACATTTTCCTTCTGCAATGCCCTAGCAGAGGTTCTCTGTGAATGCCCCACCCTTGAAGCAAACTTCTGCTTGGACATCCAGGCATTTCCATATATTCTGAAATCTAGGTGGAAGTTCCCAAACCTCAATTCTTGACTTCTGTGCATCTGCAGGCTCAACACTATGTGGAAACTGTCAAGGCTAGGGCTTCCACCCTCTGAAGCCACAACCTGAGCTGTATCTTAGCCTCTTTCATCCACAGCTGGTGGCTGGGATACTGGGCACCAAGTCCCTAGGCTGCACACAGCACAGGGACACTGGAACCAACCCATGAAACCACTTTTTCCTCCTGGGCCTCCAGGCCTGTGATGGGAGTGGCTGCTGTGAAGGTTTCTGACATGGTCTGGAGACATTTTTCCCATGATCTTGGAGATTAATATTGGCTCCTTGCTAGTTATGCATATTTCTGCAGCTGTCTTGAATTTCTCCTCAAGAAATGGATTCTTCTTTTCTCCTGCATCATCAGGCTGCAAATTTTCCAAACTTTTATGCTCTGTTTCCCTTTTAAAATAGAATTCTTTTAACAGTACTCAAGTCACCTCTTGAATGCTTTGCTGCTTAGAAATTTCTTCTACCAGATGCGCTACATTATCATTCTCTAGTTCAAACTTCCACAAATCTCTAGGGCAGGGGCAAAATGCTGCCTGTCTCTTTGCTAAAACATAAAAAGAGTCCATCTGTTTGTGTCCTCTCTTATTTCATTGAGCAGTGACTTGTAGTTCTCCTCGAAGAGGTCCTTTACGTTCCTTGTTTGTTGCATTCCTAGGTATTTTATTCTCTTTGTGGCAATTGTGAATGGCAGTTCGTTCTTGATTTGGCTCTCTTTAAGTCTGTTATTGGTGTATAGGAATGCATGTGTTTTTGCACATTGATTTTGTATCCTGAGACTTTGCTGAAGTTGCTTATCAGTTTCAGGAGATTTTGGGCTGAGACGATGGGGTCTTCTAGATATACAATCATGTCATCTGCAAATAGAGACAATGTGACTTCCTCCTTTCCTATTTGAATACCCTTTATTTCTTTTTCTTGCCTGATTGCTCTGGCTAGAACTTCCAGTACTATATCGAATAGGAGTGGTGAGAGAGGGCATCCTTGTCTAGTGCCAGATTTCAAAGGGAATGCTCATCATCACTGGTCATCAGAGAAATGCAAATCAGAACTACATTGAGATACCATCTCACGCCAGTTAGAATGGCAATCATTAAAAAATCTAGAGACAACAGATGCTGGAGAGGATGTGGAGAAATAGGAACACTTTTACACTGTTGGTGGGAGTGTAAATTAGTTCAACCATTGTGGAAGACAGTGTGGCAATTCCTCAAGGACCTAGAAATAGAAATTCCATTTGACCAAGCAACCCCATTCCTATGTATATATCCAAAGGATTATAAATCGTTCTATTATAAGGACACGTGCACACGAATGTTCATTGCAGCACTGTTTACAATAGCAAAGACCTGGAACCAAACCAGATGCCCATCGATGATAGACTGGACAGGGAAAATGTGGCACATATACACCATGGAACATTATGCAGCCATCAAAAACGATGAGTTTATGTCCTTTGTAGGGACATGGATGAACCTGGAAACCATCATTCTCAGCAAACTGACACAAGAGCAGAAGATCAAACACCGCATGTTCTCACTCATAGGCGGGTGTTGAACAATGAGATACATGGACCCAGGGAGGGGAGCACTACACACTTAGGTCTGTTGGGGGAAACAGGGGAGGGCCAGTGGGGGCTGGGGAGTTGGGGAGAGATAGCATGGGGAGAAATGCCAGATATAGGTGATGGGGAGGATGGCAGCAAATCACACTGCCACATGTGTACCTATGCAACAATTTTGCATGTTCTTCACATGTACCCCAAAACCTAAAATGCAATAAAATAAATTTTTTAAAAAAAGAGTCACCTTTGCTGCAGTTCCCAACAAGTTCCTCATCTCCATTTGAGACTGTCTCAGCCAGGAACTTATTGTTCATATCACTATCAACACTTTTGTCAAAGCCGTTCAACAAATCTCTAGGAGGTTCCAAACTTTTCCACATTTTTCTGTCTTCTTCCGAGCCCTCCAAACTCTTCCAAACTCTGCCTCTTACCCAGTTCCAAAGTCACTTCCACATTTTTGGTTATCTTTTCAGCAATACCCCACTCTACTGGTGCCAACTTACTGTATTAGTCCATTTTCACCTGCTGATGAAGACACACCCAAGACTGGGAAATTTACAAAAGAAAGAGGTTTAATTGGACATACAGTTCCACATGGCTGGGGAAGGTGGAGACTTATTCACTAACATGAGAATAGCATGGGAAAGAATGGACCCCCATGATTCAATTACCTCCCACTGGATCCCTCCTACAACTGTGGGAATTCTGAGAGAGACAATTCAAGTTGAGATTTGAGTGGAGGCACAGCCAAACCGTATCACATTTGATACAGAACAGTTGCATCACCACACAAGGATTTCTCATATTGACCTATTAAACCACACCCACCTCCCTCTAACACCCTTATCCTCACCCTAGTCAATAGCAATTGAAATCACTAATCGTTTCTTCATCGGTATATATTCTGTCATTTCAAGAATCTTATATAAAAGGACTCATACAATATGTAAACTTTTGGGATTGGCTTTATTCACTAGGTGTAATTGACTTTACATTTATCCAAGTTGTTGTGTATATCAGGAATTATTCAATTTTATTGCTAAATAGCCTTCCGTGGTATAAATGTACAACTCCTTGATTAATATCCCCTTATTATGGAACATCTAGGTTGTTTTTAGTTTTGGCCATAATAAATAAAGCTGCTATGAACATTCATATATACATTTTTCTTATGTTTTCATTATCAGGGAAAAACAACATATAGTTAGAAATATTATTTTAAATTTAATATTTTTTATTATTAAGGAATAGGATGTATACAAAAAGTAAGTATACAAAATAACTATACTCATGTAGTCACTCTCCATGTCAAGTCACTGCAAAGATAACACCTATCTCATCTTTGGACACTCTAAGTTAGTTTTGCAACATTTTGAATATTCAAGAGTTAAAACATGACATTTGTTTGTGTTTTATTTCTTCACAAAATGTAGTTGTCATATTTATCCAGTGATTTCATACAGTTACAGCCCATACAATATTATAATATATAATATCACACGATTTTTGAATTGACATTGTACTTGCTAAGTTGGGGAAATTACAGAAAAGGCTGCTATTAATATTCTTATACATGTTTTTTTAGGCATGTAGTTATCCATTTCTGTTCAGCACATACTTTGGATAATTTCTTAGACATGTAATATGAGTATGTTCATCAAAATGAGAAATTGGGAGTTTAAAAAATAATTTTATCTATTTACTCTCCTTCAGTGGTAGATAAGATTGCAAATTTTGTTGCATTTCATTTGTGCCAACATTTGAAAATGTCTTAAAAATGTTAGCAAAATGTGTGGGGGTGTAATGATATCTTTTGTTTTAATTTGCAATGTCCCAATAAATAATGAACTTGAGCACCTTTTTAAATGCTTACTGATTATTGGCATGCCCTTTAGAATATACCAATGCTTATGCTATATTATAGAGTGCCTTTGTAAGTCTGGTTTTTATTTTTCTGTTAAATTGTTTGACATTTTGCTGAATTGTAGAGATTGTTTTTATATTTACATTTTAAGTGATTGTATTACGAATATGTTATCTAAATATGTAGATTGCTCATTCATTATTTCAATAGGTTTTTAACATATAAAAGAAATTTATTTTGAATACAATCCCAATTTATAATCTTTTTCTTTTTATGCTTTTTATGCTCCACCTGTGAAATACTTTTCTGCACCAAACTGTGAAAATATTTCCCTCTTGCTATATTTCAGAAACTGTATTTCTTTTATTTTTTTACGTATAAGTCAACAATCCTCTTGGCACTAAGTTTTGTGTATGATGTAAAGTATGAATTAAGATTCATTTTTCCCTCTTTTTGAATAAATGATTAACTCAATACCATTTATTCTGAAAAACATTTAATGTTCTACTTTATGGTCTTTGTAATTAAATAATAAATCAATATGTCAATTCTGTTCATTAATCTATTTGTTCATTCTTACACCAATATCACATGTTTTTAATGATTAATCTGAAAACTAAATTTCTATGTCTGAGAAATTAAGTCCTCCACTTATTTTCTTTTACTTCAATACTATTTTCTTTAGCTTTATAAATTTTGAAGTCAGTTCATCAATTTTTGTAAAAATCCCACTGAGGTTTTGATTAGGTTTGCCCAATTTAAGAAGATACTTTTGCTAATATTGAGTCCTCTAATCCGTGAACATGGTACCTCCACTTATTCTTATCTATTCCTTCCTTTATTTCTTTCAGTAATATAACATACTGTTATTAGTATCAATATACACTACATAATAGAGTATATCAATTAATATATACTAATATATATTGCTCTGTATATAATATTATATAGTATATCAACACACATATTATTATAGCCATTTTTTCCTTAATGGTGGGGATACATTCTGAGAAATGCATCATTAGGTGATCTCCTCATTGTGTGAGCACCACAGAGTATACTTACACAAACCATATATATCAGATAGTTTAGGATATATCATATAGTCTAGGTATGTAGTGGGCAATACCATTTGTGGTATTGCTCCTAGGCTGTGGTTTGTACAGCATGTTACTATGCTGAATGCTGGAGGCAATTGTAACACACTGATAAGTATTTGTGTCTCTAAACATATAACATATACACATAGAACAGATACAATTAACATTTGACCTAAAAGATAAAAATTGTTACACCTATATAGGGCACTTACCATGACATGACTGAAGCTCGCAAGACTGAGAGTTGCTCTGGATGATCAAAGAAGTGAGTGGTGAGTGACTGATAGCCCAAAATGGTACTAAAGAATTTAGAAATGCTGTACATTTAGTTTACACTAAATTTATAAAATAATTTTTTTCAATAATAAAATAAACTTAGCTTACTGTAACATTTTTACTTTACAACCTTTTAATTTAATTTAATTTTTCTTTTTGAGACAGCATCTGGCTCTGTTGCCCAAGCTGGAGTGCAGAGGTGTAATCACAGCTCACTGCAAGCCTCAGCCTGCTTGGCTGAAGGGCTCATCCCTTGAGCCCTTGAGCTTTGACTTAACTCAACTGAGCTACTCACCTCAATCTTCTGAGTAGCCAGGACTACAGGTGTGCACTGCCACACCCACCTACTTTTTTGTAAAGATGAGAATCTCACTTTGTAGCCCAGGCTGCTCTTGATCTCCTGAGCTAAAGTTGTTTTTTAAGTTTTGACTCTTTTGTAATAACACTACGCTTCAAATACAAACACATTATACAACTGTACAAAAATATTTTCTTCATTTAGTCTTTATTATATGTTTTCGTGTACTTTAAAGAGTTTTTTATTTTTACCCTTTAAACATTTTTGTTAAAACTAAGACACAAACATACATATTAGCCTAGACCTACACAGGGTCAGGATTATCAAAGTGTCTCTAGGCACTAGGAATTTTTCAGATCCATTATAATCTTGTTGAATCACCTTTGTGTATGTGGTCCATACTGGACTGAAATGCATGCTGTGCACAACTCTATTATGCATAATATTGTGTTCCTCTTCCTCAATTAGATTTATTTCTATTTCTGAGATATATATATATACACATGTATGTATGTATATATACATATGTATCTGTGTATATATATACACACACATATATTTATGTGTATATATATATTTATTATTATTGGGATGGAATCTTGTTCTGTCACCCAGGCTGGAGTGCAGTGGCACAGTCTCAGCTCACCGCAGCCTTCATCTCCCAGGTTCAAGCAATTCTCCTGACTCAGCCTCCCGAGTAGCTGCAATTATAGGTACGTGCCCCCACACCCAGCTAATTTTTAAATTTTTAATAGAGATGGAGTTTCACCATGTTGGCCAGGCTGGTCTTGAACTCCTGATCTCAAGTGATCCAGCTGCCTCAGACTCCCAAAGTGCTGGAATTACAAGAGTGAACCACTGAGCCTGGCCTGTTTTTGATATTTTTAATATATTAGGTAGTATCTCTTTTTCTTTTCCAAATGCACAAATTTGATTGTTTTATTGTCGCTCCTTGTTGTAGGCCTGATGTTAAATAATCAGATTTAGGATTTTAAGAAGAAAGGGTAGAAGACGGCTGTTTCAACCAGATTAGGATAATAATATTATTATCCAAATTTTTAAACACAATTTTTGCATTAGAGCAGTTTTTGATTTATGAAATTTTTGCCAAAAAAAAAACCAATTTTCTTAGATACCCTGAACCCAGTTTTTCTTATTAGAGTTTATGTCGCTATATTATTATATGTTTGTCAAAACTGGTACACTGTTATTCACTTAAGTCTAGTTTTTATTCACATGTCCTTAGTTTTTCTCTAATGTGCTTTTTCTGTTTCAGGATCCTATCCAGTAGCTATGTTTCCACAGGATCATCTGGATTTTGACAGTTTCTCAGAATTTCACTTCTGATAGCCTTGACAGTTTGGAGGATTATTAGTCAGAAATTTTGAAGAACGTATCTCAACTAATTTTTGTCTGTTGTTTTTCTCATGATAAGACTATAGTTGTGGATTTTGGGGAGGAATATGACAAAGGTAGTGTCATTTTTTATCAGATTATATCAAGAGTATCTAATATAAAGATGTCTTATTACTGTGATGTTACCTTAATGTTATTTGTCAGTGTTCTTTTTATTTTTAAATTCAGTCTGCCAATCTCTGTCTTTTAATTAGTGTATTTAAATGAATTTAGTTAAGGCAATTATTGATATCTTAGGATTTAAGTTTGTCATTTTATTATATGATATTGTTTTATTCCCTCTGTTTCTCACTCTTTGTTACTCTTTTTATAACTTCCTCTTGGTTAATTAAACAGTTTTAAAAATTTGATTTTAACTTAATAACTTTTTGAGTGTATAGTGTTTTTTCTTTTGTTTTGTTTTGTTTTTTGGAGATGGAGTCTCGCTCTGTCACCCAGGCTGGAAACAGCGGTGTGATCTTGGCTCACTGCAACCTCTCCCTCCCAAGTTCAAGTGATTCTCCTGCCTCAGCCAGGATTACATGTGCATGCCACCATGCTCAGCTAGTTTTTGTATTTTTAGTAGAGACATGGTTTCACCATGTTGGCCAGGCTGGTCTCGAATTCCTGATCTCTGCCACCCACTTTGGCCTCCCAAAGCTCTGGGATTACAGACATGAGCCACCATGCCTGGCCTTTTATATAGTTTTTATAGTATTATACTATATAATAAGTATAGTATTTTTCTAAGTATTATACATATGCAACTCTTCAGTCCTCTGATGTCAGTGTTTTAACATTTAAAGTGAAGTATAGAAAACTTACTTGGATTTAGGAACTTTACCCTCCATACTATTGTCCTGAATATCAGTTACTGTGAAACATTTTTGTTTCAGTTATTGCGAAACATTTTTGTTTCAGTTATTGCATATAGTTTGGAAAACTGGTGGGGAGAGTAGGCTATTGTATTACATATTACTGCTTTTTCTACTGCTATTTATCTCTTTGTGTTCTGAAGTTCCTTTATAATTTACTGTTTGTGAAACTTCTTCTAGCCATTCTTTAATGTCAGGTCTTCTAGTGACACATTCTTTTAATTTTTCTTTGTCTTAAAAATGTCTTTATTTTCTCTATTCTGGAAGGTTAGTTTTTCTAGAACTCACTTTTTATACTTTTCTTTCTTCCAGGATTATAGCAGTTAGCAAGTGCTGAGTAACAAAGCACTCCACAAATTAACAACTTACAGTAACAAACATTTGTTTAACTGTGATTGTATAGTTTTGCAATTTAGGCAGGCTCTGCTGAGAACTTCTTTTGTTTCAACTAGGTTTTCTCAATTGTCTTAAATCAGTTACCAGTCAACTAGAAAGTTACACTTCTAAAGGTTGGTTGGCTGTAAGCCTGAGCACTTTAGCTATTAGTATGTCATCTTTCATGTAAGTCTCATTTACAGAACATGTATGTGAGGTATTAGCAAGAACTAAGAGAGAAAGCAGAAAACTTGAACATTTTCCAAGTCACAAATATAGCCTACATACAAGAGATTTGGGAAGAGTGTCTATGTTTTGATCATAGACTCTACAAAATTACGTTGCAAAGGCAGTGAATTGGAAAAGAGAAGTGTGGGGACCAGAAGGCATTTTTGAAATTGGTCTACTACAAAGATATGAAAATTTTAACCTGTCTTTGTAGCCCTTAATGGTACTAAAGAAATTAAGAAAATATTTTATCAACATTTTCCTGTTTTTTCTCATTTGCAAGGTATGTCTGACACAATTTAATTCTCCATAGCTGAAGGGGAAGTCCTACGATGATATTTTTTAGAAGAATTTTGGGGGAGATGAAGATGATTTATACTTCTGGAAAAGGTATGCATCTAAATCATAAGATTAAAAATTGTATAAACTGCTTAAAATAGAGTTCAAAGTACTTTTGATTTCCTTCATGTATGATGAATATGAGAATTAAGATAATTTAGCAACAGCTGTCTAATCAAGATAGAAATAGAACAGTAAAAGGAACATGGCAATCGTTGTTGTGAAAGAGAAATAGAATATAAATAGAGAATCAACATGAAGCAATAGATCTATGTTTAATATTATGACAAAGTAAATGAACTTATGTGTCAAGAACTATGGTAAACACAAGAAAAGAGGCAAGGTGGAGTTCTTCACAATCATAATGCTCATGCTTTATTTTTATTTCAATGGAATTATTTTCTAAGGATGAAGACCAATAATTAGACAAATCACACAGTCTCAAATTCAATTCCCTAAATTCAACATAGAATTTTTCATGATGTCTCCCTGTTGTAATATATAACAATGCAGTTTAATGTTTCACAGTGACCTTCAACAAAAGTAAATTTAAAGTCATTTTTTTTCTGAATCAGAAAAAGGGTATTTGCTAATTGTCTGCTTTAAAATAGATTTTTAGAATATTTATTAAGGATATCTTTAAAATATGTTTTAAAATAATTATTAGTAAAAATATCCAGAATGCCTATTTTTCAAATAATGATAAAAATAAACATAAACAGGTTGTAGTGTACACATTGATGCTAAATGTTTTTGAAAGTGTCAAAGGAACATGGAAGTAGAAATTCTAAGTAGAAAAACTGAAATCAAGCAATATAATTATTACAGCAATGAGAGTAAGTGGTCTAAGTATTTTAAATTAATTGTAAGGTGTCTCAGATTTTTATTTTTACTTTTTAACTTAAAAAAGTTCAGGGACACATGTGCAAGTTTATTGTATAGATAAATTTGTGACATGGAGTTTTGTTGTACAGAATATTTTGTCACCCAGGCATTAAGGCTAGTATTATTCAGTTATTTTAACTGATGCTCTCCCTCCTTCCACCCTCCACCCTCAAAAGGCCCCCAGTATGTGTTGTTCCCCTTTGTATCTCCATAGAGGTTTGTGGAAGATCAGATAGTTGTAGGTGTGCAGTCTTATTTCTGGGTTGTTTATTATGTTCCATTGGCCTATGTCTGTTTTTGTACTAGCACCATGATGTTTTGGTTACTGTGGCTCTGTAGTATAGTTTGAAGTTGGGCAGTGTGATGTCTCTAGTTTTTTTTGTTGTTGTTTGTTTTTTTGTTGTTGTTGTTTTTCTTTGCTTAGGATTGCCCTTTGCCTTGGCTATTTGGGCTCTTTTTTGGTTCCATATGAATTTTCAAATACTTTTGTCTAGTTCTATGAAGAATATCAATGGTAGTTTAATAGCAATAGCATTGAATCTATAAATTGCTTTGGGTGGTATGACCATTTTAATAATATCGATTCCTCCTATCTGTGAGCATAGGAGGTTTTTCCATTTGTTTGTGTCATCTCTAATTGCTTTGAGGAGTGTTTTCCTGTTCTTCTTGCATAGACTTTTCACTTCCCTCTTTAGCCTAGGCATTTTATTCTTTTTGCGATAATTGTGAATAGGAGTACATTCCTGATTTGGCTCTCAGCTTGACTGTTGTTGGTATATAGGAATGATATTGATTTTTGCACATTGATTTTGTATCCTGAAGAGTCTCAGATTTGGTAGTTAAAAATCAATACAGTTCAACAACATGCCACTTTCAAGCTTATGGATTGAAGAGTGAGTAACAAGGTAGCTAGCATCACGGCCTTAAATGGAGGAGGAATGCCAGCAGCCTTGCTCAGTGTTGTTAGGACAACTGTAGATGTATATGCTTCTGTTCTAAGGTTTACTCAATGTAGTGTCCATATCTTCTATTTTGGCAGTTAAAAATGAAAAGAATATGTGATTATAATAAAACTAACTGAAAAAAAACCATGAAAGTCATCTGAAAAACGTTATTCAAGTGTTCTATATTCATTAACCAATTATAATTTCTATATCAATTGCACTGTCAGACTAAATGCATAATTCTTAGAGCCTATGCTGTCAGCGCAACTGATAATCATAAAATTAAGCTGCATGCTTTCAAATTAATGCACATCACCAATGCTAAAAATCCTAAAGAATGAATGAAGTTTGCAATCACACTGATTCAGAAGGAGGATTAGAACACAAAGGGCTGGTTTTGTTCTGCAGTACTGACACTTGGTAAAGGCTCCAGGTGAGTAATCTATATTCACAATACTGCACTCATTTTTGAGGCATTGGGAGGAGAGATTGCATGGTTTTGTAAAAAGGTGAAATTCCAGGCCAGAAAAATGACCTTATTAGATTCAAGCTTGGCTAAAGGCTGATGCTGTATGTTAGAAGGCTTGCTCTTTATTGTGCTGCTCACTTCCAATCCACAAGAAGATAAAGAGAGGGCAGAAGATCCAAAAGGTTTCTCTCTCTTCAATCACCTTGTGGACATCTGCCATATTCTTCCTCTGCAGCTCCAACCCTCTCTGCAGCAGTTGGCTATCCAAGCTTTGGGTATGTGTTTGTCAACACAGCTGATGCCCATTGCGACAATACCAGGAACACTGTCAGAACCCAGCATCTGACACTCAAAAAACTGAGATTCAGAGTGGTGAGTGCTACAGTCCCCAGAACAATGCTAAGTATTTAGTAGAAATGGAGAGAATGTTGATTTTCTGACTTAATCTTACATTTTCTTACACAAAGACTAGCAGCAAGGCTAATATGCCAACTACTGCACACAAATAAAGTTTAAGACTGAAGTGTTTCAATGTTAAAAGTTTATTTTTAATTTTCTTAAGCCAGAAATTCCTGTAATAATCCTTACCTTTATGAGAATTTCCCAAAACTAATGTTCTTCAGAGGATTGATATTTGAGATGGGTGGAATCTCTATTTCTATTAAAATGATTTCATCGTTTCCTTCTACTTCAAGAGCAGGTCAATTTTGTAATTTCATTTCTAAACACTTCTAGTGATCTGCTGACCACTGGCAGGCAATTACCATAGTGACCAAACTGTAGGTAGATATTTGGTATTTGGGGTGGAGTGACAGCTCTAACTCCTAACTTTTTTTTTTTTTTGAGTCGGAGTCTTGTTCTGTCTTCTAGACTGGAGTGCAGTGGTGACATCTCGATTCACTGCAACCTCCGCCTCCTGGATTCAAGTAATTCTCCTGCCTCAGCTTCCTGAGTATCTGGAGTGACAGGCATGCACCAACACACCCAGCTCATTTTTGTATTTTTAGTAGATACGAGGTTCACCATGTTGGCCTGGCTGGTTTCGAACTTCTGACTTCCAGTGATCTGCCTACCTGGGCCTCCCAAAATGCTGGGATCACAGATTTGAGCTACCACTCTTAGCCAAGATCTAACTTCTAAAGTGAGCATCCACACATATAAGCACAGTGAGGTTCCCTAAAGTATGATTTTGATACATACCTCTTAAGAATAGACAATAAATACAAGGAGTAGAAATAATTTAATGAGTGGGAGATACGTATATCTGTTATTTACAAAAATTTACATATCCAAAGTCAATGGAAGACCAAGCAAGACAACATAACATTTTTAGCATTAACAGAAATGTGGGGATTTAGGGGAAATGAAAAAATGGCACTTTAAACCTAATAAACAGTTTAACTCTTTCCCACTGTTTGATGACTAGCTGGGGTAAGTCGAAGAGTGGCAATAATTATTATTATTTTTTTTTACTTTGAGGTTATTAGAAAAAATCTTCCATGATGAATAGGGTTTTGAAAATAAATATAATGTGTGTATAATGGTTAATCTGTGTTTTTGGAGAGCTCACTTACAGAGAAGCTCTACCAAATAAGCTGGAGGTCTTTGAGCCTTTTCATCCTGTGATTGCTCATTCTCTTCACAGTGCCAGCTTCTTGGGAACTGCCACTTGCTTTCTATTACTTGCATTCTTTTCCTTAGAGTGTTATAGGGAGACAGTTACGGGTCCTAGATTGCAAAGTTGTCTCAAACTAAGACACTAATATGCAAACTTGCAGATTTTGTAATTTTTCTTTAAATGTTCTAGCCTGCCTTCCCCCCACCTTTCCTCCTTCCATGCTTCCTGACTACCTAACCCCGATTCCACCTCTCCAGCCAACTTAGCAGGAGCTGCTTCCTTTGTCACCCACCTATATCATCTGTTTTTTGAAACTTGTCCTGCCTTAGAATATTATTGAAAAACAACCCACTTCTACTTTTCAAAATTCATACTTCTTAGGCGATCTCAATACTGCAGTTTACAAATGTTGATGATTTAATTATTCCACAGGCAAATGTAATTAGATGTTTATATGCAGCCATGCTAGAACATGTCATTTATGTTTCAGATGAAGTTTTTTGAAAATAATAACTCAAAGGAAAATAGGGTTGGACATTTAAGGCAACAAAGTTGTCAGGGGAATTATATCTGCCTTGAGGCAGGTCTTAGTGGATCTCTCAGAATCAGCCAAGCAAGGGGAATTTGCACTAGAGGGGCCTCTGCTTTAAACTTGACCGATAACTGCCTGAACCCAGTGTCTGGAAATCTGTTATGCCATTGGAAACATTCATTCTGTAATAGGTTCATCTCTGGAGTACAGTGTAATGCTCTGTACCAAGACCTTTTCAGATTTCAACTTAGTTTTCACTTATTTGATATTTAATAGATGCTTTTTCCTGCACAGCAATCCCCTATATAATACGTAAGCTTTTCAATCCTGTTTCAGGTCCCTGTGAGAGCAACAGAGCATTTTTATCCTTGTAGAACTTAGCCAGTTGCGGTAACAGGGACAAGGCCTGGGCCCCAAAGCAATGATCAGTTTCCTCTTTTACCCATTACAGCCACAAGATGGCAATGTGACAATTTAAATGCAATCTAGAATTCCATTTCATTTAGCTGGGAGGCTTGTAAAGACTGTGGAATCCACTTAAGGCAAATAGTTTACCTGAACTGGGAATGATATTCCACAATGTATTAATGTTTGTGCTGTGGTTCAGAGGATGGGGGACCTCTATAGTCAGAGGTCAGGCTGGGACAAAATATGATTCTACAGCCACACCTCTTGCCTTCTGATTTCTCTTCTAAAGTGCTCCTGTATAATGGTTGATGCAAAAGTCCATGGATTTTGCCTTTAAACAGTAATGAGAAGGTTTCAGATGATGTTGACTGGCATTAGAGGACAATGGCAGTCACTTTGGTCTTATTTTTCTTCCTGAGAGATGCAGTCTGACTGAGCAAATTCCCAGCAAGGAGTTAGCGTTTGTAGGGCAATAAATCTTATCCTTTTACAGCTAAGTCATTTAACAATTCTTCCAAAGTTCATTGTTTTTCTCAGTGAGTGAATGTCTAATGAGATTTACTTTTTGAAAAGTGTATCATTTAGATACTTGAGCCTGTGTTGTACAATATAGAAGGATTCATTATAGAGAAATGTTTAACTTATTTTAGGACCACAGTTTGAAATATGCATGCATATGTTTACTTTTTAGTAAATCTAAGTACATTTCTTTTCTTATGACCTAGAATTTAAAAAAATATATAAAAACTGATTGCTTAATAGAAAGTTTGTGAAGATTAATACAATAATTCACATAAACAGTGTAGCCTTTGGCACTTAGACATCAAACATCAAATGCTAATTATTATAATTATTTCTGTTGTTATGTTCGTAGTTGACATGACATTGATGCTTTTCCATGGGAAACAGCTTGACTCTGTCACAAAGTCACAGATAAAATTTCTTACCCAATTATCTTTGGAAATGCAAACACAGTAATATTGATAGCTAAGTCATGCCATTAAAATATTAAAGTATAGGTCTTATATGAATAATATTGTTTAATTTTCACAAATCTATGAGGTATGTAAATATATATATAAACATACACTATATACATATTCATATTTATACTGTAATATCAATAACATGCATATTATATCTCTATACATGTGAAAACAATAAGAATTTTTGTTCCTTTGTTTAATTTCTACCTCTTTATTGATCTATTTAATGGGACATTGTCATCATACATTACTTTTTAAGCATGGTTTTCTATTTTTATGAACATATTTTAATAGCTGCTTTGAAAACTTTGTTAAATATGACATCTGAGTCAGTTCATGGGCAGTTTCTCTTGCCTGTTGTCTTTCCTATGAGTAGGTCACACCTTCCTGTTCCTTTGCATATCTCAGGATTTTTTGTTGAAACTTGATGTTTCAGGTAATCCATGTAGCAGCAATGAATACGGATCCACCCATCTTCAGGTTTTTGTTGTAGTTTGCTTGCTTATTTGTTTAATGGCTTAAATGGAAGTCTAAGTGAAGTCTATTTCCCCTACACTCTAAAGCCTCTGTTGTAATAACACTCAGAGGGCAGCATTGGGCATGTGCAGTCACGCTGGGATGACAGCACTTTCAGCAAGAGTCTATGAGTCTCCTGGACCCTATCTTTCCCCTAGTGCTCTCTAAATAAAGGGAACTGCCTTGGTTGGTATCATATCCAGCTGTTGGCCTCTGCTAATTGACAGTTCACTACTCTTTGCTTTTGGCAATGCCTTGGACACAAATTGCTCTGTGGTCATTTGGTTTCCTTTACAGGGTTGGTTTTTGAAGACTGACACGAGTTTTTGAGGTCAGTTATGACCCCAGGAAATCTCTTCTTAGATGATTCTCTCTACATGATTCTCTCTAGTAAATGTGTGACCTGTATTTCACTCTGTTCCCTTACAGCTACCAGTCTCCTCTTAATTGCTTTCTATCCAATTCTTCATTGTTTTGAAAACACCCTTATGTATAAGCTTTGTTATGCTCTGTTTCAAATAGTTAGTTCCTTTGGGGAGAAATTTGCACTGCCTCTGTCCTTTAGGAAAATCTCTGAGTCACGGCTCCAGGGTTGGGGACAGAAGTGGCAGCCTTGTTTTATGAGCACAGTGCTAGGCAGAGATGGTAGCCTTTAGTTTTATTACTTTTCTGCCTGTATAGAACCTCCACTCTAGAGTGAGCTGGTGTAAAGGCATTTGGAGCCCCAGCATTTTTATCTTGCTGTTACGGATTGAATATTTTTTCCCCACCCTGCCAATTTGTATGTTGCAATTTTAACCCCCAATAACGGTATTGATTATATTAGAAGGTGGAATCTTTGAGAAGTGATTAGGTCATAAGTGTAGAGCCCTCATGAATGGAATTAGCACCGTAAACCCAGAAAATCTGATACAGGTCTCACTTATTTTAGAAAGTTTATTTTGCCAAGGTTGAAGATACACATCTGTGACACAACCTCAGGAAGTCCTGATGACATGTGCCCTAGGTGGTCAGGGCACAGCATGGTTTTATATATTCTAGGGAGACATGAGACATCAATCAATATATATAAGAAGTACATTGGTTCTGTCCAGAAAGACGGGGACAACTTGAAGCAGGGAGGTGGCTTCCAGGCCACAGGTAGGTAAGAGAAAAATGGTTGGATTCTTTTGAGTTTCTGATAATCCTTTCCAAAGGAGGCAATCAGAATAAGCATCTACCTCAGTGAATGGAGGAATGACTTTGAATAAACTGGGAGGCAGGTTTGCCCAGAGCAGTTGCCAGCTTTTCTGTTAGTTTAGTGATTTTGGGGGCCCAAGATATATTCCTTTCACAGTGCCTTTATAAAAGACATCCCAGAGAGCTCTCTCACCTCTTTCTGCCCTATGAAAACAGAGTGAAGAGATGGTCATCTGTGAACCAAAAAGTGACTCACTAGACATGAAACCTGCTGATGCCTTGATCTGGGATGCCAGAGCCATGAGAAATCAATGTTTGTGTTTAAGTCACCTAGTCTATAGCAGCTTTGTTATAGCAGTCCAAATGAACAAAAACACCTACCATTCCTGGGGTAGACCTTCTGCTCTATGAGTGTGGGCTTGGTCAGGAAAGGGAGTTCTGACCTCTAGGCTGAAATAACCAGGAATTAACCTCTGCAAGTTGAAGCTGAGGTGGCAAGAAATAGAAATAAGCTTTTCCCTCTGGGGAGATAATATATTCTTTGACAGGGAGCTGAGCGGCCACATCAACCTTGAATTGAGCTTCTGCTACACTGAGCTGGTGTGGAGGAGACAGGGAATGCACTGTGACTCAAATGTCATGGATTCTTGGGGTTCTTGGCAGAATTTAGTAGATTTTCTCAAATAAAAATGTTTTTTCTTTTACTGTATGTCCATAGGAAAATTGCCAGATTTTAAGGGGATGTTTGTAAAGAATTTTAACCAGTTATGATTGTTTCACTGGAGAACATATTTGCAGAGCTCCTTACACTGCCACTCTGGAATTGTACCTCCTATAATGAGCATTTACTGAATGCTTACAGTACTTACTGTAAATATAAGCATTTATTAAATGGCTTACATTTACTGAATGCCATCCAGGAATAAACATTTAAGTGCTATCTCATTTTATTTTATTTTATATTTTATTTTTTTTCTTTATTTTTAAGTTCAGTGGTACATGTGCGTGTTTGTAATATAGGTAAACCTGTATCATTAGGGTTTGTTGTACTGATCATTTCATCACACAGGCATTAAGCCTAGTACTCTTTAGTTATTTTACCTGATCCTCTCCCTCCTCCCAGCCTCCACCCTCTGGTAGGCCCCAGTGTCTGTTGTTCTCTTCTTTGTGTCCATGTGTTCTTATAGTGTAGCTTCTACTTGTAAGTGAAAACATGTAGTATTTGGTTTTCTGTTCCTGCATTAGTTTGCTAAGGATAATGGCTTCCAGCTCCATCCATGTTCCTGCAAAGGACGTGACCTCATTTTTTTTTTATGGCTGCTTAGTAATCCATTGTGTATATGTGTCACAATACCCATTTTCTTTATCCAGCCTACCATTGATGGGTATTTAGGTCGATACCATGTCTTTGCTATTGTAAATAGTTCTGCAATAAACATACACATGCATGTGTCTTATATGCAGTAATGGGATTGCTGGGTTGAATAATACTTCTGTTTTTAGCTCTTTGAGGAGTCACCACACTGCTTTCTTTCCACAATGGTTGACCTGATTTACATTCTCACCAAGTGTATAAGTGTTTCTTTTTTTCTACAACCTTGCCAGCAGCTGTTATTTTTTTACCTTTTAATAAAAGCCATTCTGACTAGTGTGAAATAGTATCTCATTGTGGTTTTGATGTGCATTTCTCTGATGATCAGTAACGTTGAGCTTTCTTTCATATGCTTGTTGACTTCATGTAAGTCTTCTTTTGAAAAGTGTCTGTTGATGTCCTTTGCCCACATTTTAATGATGTTGTTTTTTTCTTCTTGTAAATTTGTTTAAGTTCCTTATAAACTCTGGACATTAGATCTTTGTCATATGCATAGTTTGCAAAATTTTTCTCCCATTCTGTAGGTTGTCAGTTGACTCCGCTGATAGTTTCTTTGGCCGTACAGAAGTTCTTAAGTTTAATTAGATCCCATATACCAATTTTTACTTTTGTGAAGTGCTAAGTCATTTAATCCTCACAAGTACCCTGTGAGCTGAATACTATCATTACACTTATTTATGGATAATAATACTGAGACTCAGATTACATAGCCTGTACAAGATTACACAGCTAGTAAATATTGCAACCTAAATTTCAACTAAAGTTGCTCTGATTTCAGAGCACACTTGACTTCGGCCATAGCAAAAGCCAGTGTGGTGCTCTATAGCCAGACTTCCTTGAGCTAAACCCTGGCTCTGACACTTACTAGACAAGACACCTGAGATAACTGACTTAATTTCTTTTGCCACAGTTTACTCAGATATAACCCTAGTAACTTTCCATATAGTATTGTGATAAACATTGAAGGAAGAAGCATATAAAGAAGTATTATGACAGTTCTTGAAACATATATGGGCTTAATGGTTATTAGTTTTTGTTACTTTATTTTCTTTTTTTATTCTTATAATAATTTATTTCTTCCATTTATAAACAAATTATTTGGTTCAAAAGAAAAACAGAGAAAATATTCTGTCCACTGGAACTGACATACCAGTTGAGTCTCTGAGTATGCTTTATCTTTTGAAGAAAAGAGGGGAAAGATACTTTCTATCCCCAGAGCTCATAGAATTTCTTTTGGTGGATTTTGAGTTATTAACCTTTCAATAGTTAACAGTTTTTTAATATGAAGTTGCTTTTACTATTAATATTTTAAAATAGTAGTACTTTCCCCTGTCTTTTGCAATAAAATGGCAATTTTCTCATTTAGAAACACATAATCTTAATAAGACAACATGTTCTCCCTCAGAATTTGCCTCCTTGTCATTGGGCACAACCCCACTGAAGAAACGCTGGGTCCTGTGAGGGAAGAAAGAGATTCTATTAGTTTTCTATAGTTGCTGTAACAAATTGCCATAAATTGGTAGTTTAAGACAACAGAAATTTATCCTCTCGTTCTGGAGTCTAGAGGTCCAGAATCACTATTACTAGGTCAAATCTCAGAGCTATGCCCCATCTAGAGTCACTAGGGAAATCCGTTCTTTGCTTCTTTCAGATCCTAGTGACCACTGACATTCCTTGGCTTGTGTCCACTTCACTCCAATCTTTGCCTCCATGGTCACATTGCTTCTTCCTCTTCTGTGTGCATGAAATCTCCTTCTGACTTATGAGGACACTGGTGATTACATGTAGGGCCCATCCATAAAATGCAGAATAATCTCTCCATATAAAGATCTTTAATTTAATTATATCTACAAAGACTCTTTCCTTACAAGGTAACATTTATAAGTTCCAGTAATTAGGGAGGCCTAAGTGATAAGACTGGTGTTTTTATAAGAAGAGAGAGAGATACCAGATTCGCTCTTTCCATGGCCTGCACACCATAGAAAGCCATGCAAGGACACAGAGAGAAGCTGGCCATCTAAAAACAGGAGAAGCGGCTTCACCACCATACATCAGCCTTGATTTTGGACTGGCATTCTTCACCACCATGAGAAAATAAATTTCTGTTGTTTAAGCCACCCAGACTGTAGAATTCTATTATGACAGCCTGCTATGGTACGAATGTGACTGCCAAAGTTCAAGTGTTGGAAACTTAACCCTCAGTACAACAATGTTGAGAGGTGGGAACTTTATATAAACAAATTAGATTATGAGGCTCTGCTCTCATGTATGGATTAACATTGTTATCACAAGAGTAGTTTGTTATAAAAGAGAGTTTATTCCCCTCTTTCTCTCTCTCACCATATTATGATGCAGTAAGAAGGCCCTCACCAGAGGCAGGCCTCTTGATCTTGGACTTCCCAGCCTTCAGAGCCAGGAGCCAATATATTTTTGCCCTTTATAAATTACCCTGTCTCAGGTATTCTGTTACAGCCCTACAAAATAGACTAAGACACAGCCCAAGCAGATTAATACACTCCTGTTGCCCAATTATTACTGTAAACAGTTACAGCAACTCCAGCCTGAGAATGGCATGCTGACTTGGGCCCAGTTTCCTTTGGTCTGAGACTTTGGGTCATGTCACTAAATAAGTCCCTGGGACCAGCAGATGTAGTAGCTGAGGGTCACAGAAATCTAGCATTAGTGGTGGAGGAATGTGAAAATCACTGTCAATGATAGATCAAGCAGCTGCCTTTATCTACTACTAGGCTTCCTCTTACACATCCCCCAGATGTGGGCTGACTAAATTCCTGAAGATGCAGTTCTATGAACATATACACAGACATGGTTCTCAGTGGTGTGAAGAGGTCTATATGCATAGGAATTCCTATATGGATAGGAATATGAGCCACCCAGATCTCCCTTCAAGAAATAGCTTGTTGTGTCAGGTCCTGTAGCAAATAGCTTTCAGCTGTCAGCTTGTTGAGTTGTTGTTTCCACTGCACAACTGTTTTCAGCTAAAAGCATGTTCTTCCAGGGGCAGTTTACATCTAGTGACTGATACAGCCAGGGGTATAAAGGCCATATGTTTTTTTCAAAAGCAGAACAACTCTGAAGGGCCATTTTAGCTTTATGTGATTCCTGGGGTCTGCTGAGGCTGTCAGACCTGCACTGCAGTTTGACCCTTTCCTTTGTGCACTTCTGCTTCCTTCCCTCTCCGTCCACATCTGCTGAAACAATTGGCGCTCCCTTCTAAACATCTTGTACTATACACTCTATCATGGAGCCTGCTTTCCAGAGATACTCACATTTAGTAGTCACTGAAAATTGGGGTAATCTTATTAGAATGGGGAAAGTTTAAAGCCTCTAATTTTCCTTTGGGGTCCTAGGCACGAATTTTATGGCAAAATGCGAAGTTACTCTTTGTCTCCTTGAGTTTAATTTTTTTAATTTTTAGCTCCCACACTCAGTATGTTGTTCCAGTAAACAATTGCCTTTTGGTTTAACTTTGTGTGAGTTCGTTTATAATAAAAATCTTAAATGTACCTCATAGATGAGGAATTTATACCTTAAGATATGTATCTAGGTTTTATTATAGTCTGCCTAATAGAACCCTATTGCTTTGACGCCTCCTTTCCCTAGAAGGCTTCAAATGTTGAAGGCAAATAAGAAAAGACTAGTATAATAGAGCTGAGAAATATTAAATTTTTCTTCCATGGATGATATATAACCAGATGTAATCTTATAATCTTTGTTTTAAAATTGTGTCAAAGCAACAGCCATTGTAATTGATGTTAAAGAAGGCCCAAAGATGGGACAAGCTGTGTGTGATCTTATTTTGAGATCACATTCTGCAAACTATGTGAAACAGCAAAAACTTTCAGTACGTGTATCAGATAGGAACAATACAATACATGTATCCTACTTTGTTTTTGTTTGTTTTTTTTTTTTTTGAGACGGAGTTTCACTCATGTTACCCAGGCTGGAGTGCAATGGCACGATCTCGGCTCACCACAACCTCCGCCTCCTGGGTTCAGGCAATTCTCCTGCCTCAGCCTCCTGAGTAGCTGGGATTACAGGCACGCGCCACCATGCCCAGCTAATTTTTTGTATTTTTAGTAGAGACGGGGTTTCACCATGTTGACCAGGATGGCCTTGATCTCTTGACCTCGTGATCCACCCGCCTCGGCCTCCCAAAGTGCTGGGGTTACAGGCGTGAGCCACCGCGCCCGGCCTATCCTACTTTGTTGATTAGTTGCTTCTCTGAACAGTTCTCTTAATATGATATTTCTTTGATGTCTTAAGTCTGTTTATTCCATTGAGCTTCTCCTTGGATCAGACTGGTATTAATGTACTTCAATCAATGAAAAAGACTTTAAATGTTAAATTGTCCACTTTATAGTATAAATAAATAATTTAATAATAAATTTAAATATCAGAGGGTGTTTTTACTTTGTTATAGTAACCTGTGGCTTAATGGAATTTTGTAAAACAGTTTAAAGTTAAGCCCTTTGCAAATTGCTAACTGTAGATTTAAAATGTTTTCACTGCAAAAACAGGTAAGAGATGTAACAGATATGTTAATTAGTTTGATTTAGTCATTCCACAATCTATACATATATCAGACCATCATATTGTACACTATAATTGTATATAATTTGTATTTGTTATTAAAAATAAATCATTTTTTAAAATACCCTTTCTTAGTCCTTTATCATACTTGCTTTATTTCTATGACCTGCATTTATTTTTCTTTTTTCTTTTCTTTTTTTTTTTTTTGGGACGGAATTTTGCTCTTTTTACCCAGGCTGGAGTGCAATAGTGCGATCTCGGCTCACCGCAACCTCCGTCTCCTGGGTTCAGGCAATTCTCCTGCCTCAGCCTCCTGAGTAGCTGGGATTACAGGAACGCGCCACCATGCCCAGCTAATTTTTTGTATTTTTAGTAGAAACAGGGTTTCACCATGTTGACCAGGATGGTCTCGATCTCTTGACCTCGTGATCCACCCGCCTCGGCCTCCCAAAGTGCTGGGATTACAGGCTTGAGCCACCACGCCCGGCCCCTGACCTGCATTTAAAAAGTCTAAATCCATCGTTACCTCCCTTATTCACTAATATATCTACTTTTTATTTTCTAGATTTTAAAAAATGAATAAATCTATTTTCAGTGGACATGTGCTGTTTCACATAGTGGCTTGTATTCTGACTTCTGCATTTAGTCTCTGTTCTACTTATAGTGGCGTTCAATTTCTTTTTAGAGAATTACGCCTACTTCACTGTGAAAATCTTAGTGAGACTATATATCCAGATGCCCTGAACATGATTAATGGACAGAAAAAATAAAAAATAATTGGAGTTCACGCATTCCAGTGTTGGTGGCTGGTTTGAGAATGTTCAGCAGTGTTAGCATCCTTGACCTTCAAAGCACACTTCCCCTTGGTCCTTTTACCCAGTTTGGATCTCTGATCATTCCTACTGATGTCTTAAGTTTCTTGACAACTTTCTAATAAATTCCATTTTCAATCATGTTAGCCAGCCACTTTATGTTGATAGCAGTAAAAACAGAATCTCTGACTGATTCAAAATTTTAAGAGTCCATAAAAATATCAAATGTCAGAATTCTATAGGGAATATAAAATAGGGGACTATTTCATCTAAAGTGTTGTAAAGACAAATAATTTTGAACTTTGTCATTTAATAACTCTATTACTCATTTTCTTTCTGGGTCATTTAATCCACTTTTAGAATATTTTCTCCTTATAGGCTTCAAGAATGTATTTGACCCAAGAACATCTCTTAACTCTACTGAATGTTTTCTATTGTGGGAAGGGATATGTCAGACTTCTGTCAGAGTGAAGGGTCATTAGGGTATTCAGGTTAGCAGGTTTGAGGGATACGATTTGAATCAAGTAGCAACTATGCTCATATTGACCATTGATTCAGCTATTTATTTATTCACTGGGCAAATATTCATTGTGAACTTTATGTGTGCCAGGTGTGTATTAAATATTGAAAGGAGATTGTGAAAAAACAGTGAATTTCAATTCAGGCTGAGAAATACCCTGAGAAGTGGAAGCATGGAATGCTGCGGGAGCTCAGGAGGCTCCTGTAAAAGCCAAATATGAATTCTTAAATAAGCCAGTGCTTATTGGGGTTTTGAAGAATGTGTAGGAAGCATCTAAGCAAAGAATGTGGAAAGAAAAAAAGCATATGTGTGAAAAATCATAGGAAAGAAGGAATAGTATATTTGGAGAAACAAAATAGTTCAGTGTGAATTGAACAGGATTTGAGGGTTGATATTAGGAGTTTGATAGTTGACTCTAAAAATGATGTGGGTACCAGCGATGCCACATTCAGGAGTCTGGGCTTGATGGATAAGCCTGTGATAACCTTGGAAGCTATAAGGGTAAAATATGCATGAAGAGAAATCATCCTGACTGCAGTACAGAAAAACACTATAGAAGACCTAAAATAAAAACAACTTTATTGCGAAATCAATTAAACCTATTTTAAGAGTCCAGGTGAGAAGTTGGAGGAGAGACCTAAGGCAGAGACCCACTATAATAAGTCTCATATGTAGACTTCATTCACTCATTTATTCATTCATAAATTGAATTTTATTCTATACCCTTGTCAGGCATTATTCCAGCCACCTTGTGTATGGTAAGAAATGAAGCTGGAATACTATGTACCTCTTGTATTTCAGCCAGGGTTCTAGCAGGGAATAATGACACATTCCAAATTGCATAATTTAAGAGTGTTTTAATAAATGAAACATTTTTAAAGAGCACATGGAAATCACAGAGTAGAAGGCTGTTTCCTGGGATGCATAACAGGTGTGATCAGTTTTGACCTGTAGAAGTAAGGAAAGGGAGTGGTATCTATAAGTTGGAAGTAGAGAGCCTTGTGCCCAGGGACCACCTTGAGAAAAGCTGTGACCTTTATTGGGGCTGGAGGTTTCTGCTAATCTTCACTGGGGCTGGAGGTTTCTCACAGTGGGGGCTAGAGAATAAATATCCTTACTACTCCTTTATCATTCTGCCCTATCATTCTCTTCTATATCCTGCTGGGGCTCTCAACTCCAAGAAACAGAAGATAAAAGGCAAGGCAGCTGTGTGATGTTTTCTATGCTGGTCTACATCCCAGAGCAAACATGTGATTGTAACATGTCTTTTTGCTCTAGAATGGGAACTGGCATAGGAAATGACCATATTGCCAAAATCAATTTACAGGCTAAATGCTATTTCTATCAAATTGTCAATGACATTCTTCACAGCATTAGACTTCATGAAAAAGATTTCATGATGAACTAGATTTCATGATGAACTATATTTTACGACGATGAAATTGCTTTCAGCAATTGCAACAAAACCAAAATTTGACAAATGGAATGTAATTAAACTAACAAAGTTCTGCACAGGAAAAGAAACTATTAACAGAGTAAATAGACAACCTACACAATGGAGATAATTTTTGCAAACTATACATCTGACAAATGTCTAATATCCAGAATCTATAAGTAAGTTAAACAAATTTACAAGAAAAAAAAACACCAATTAAAAAGGCAAAGAACACAAACACTTTTGAAAATAAGACATGCATGCAGCCAATGAACATATGAAAAATACTCAATATCACTAATGATTAGAGAAATGCAAATCAAAACCACAGTAAGATACCATCTCATACTAGTCAGAATGGCTATCATTAAAAAGTCAAAAAAATAACAGATGCTGGTGAGTTTGCAGAGAAAACGGAATGCTTATATACCACTGGCGGGAATGTAAATTAGTTCAGCCACTGATGGAGGCAGTGTGGGAAATTCTCAAAGAACTTAAAACAGAATTGCCATTTGACTCAGCCATTCCATTATTGAGTACGTATACTCAAAGAAATATAAATTATTCTACCATAAAGACAAATGTACACACATATTCACTGTAGCTCTATTCACAATAGCAAAAACATAGAATCCACTTGAGTGTCTATCAGTGAAAGACTGGATAAAGAAATGTGGTACATATACACCATGGAATACGATGCAACCATAAAAAAAGAATGAGAACGTGGATGCAGCTGGAGGTCATAATCCTATGCCAACTAATGCAGGATCAGAAAGTCAAATACCACATGTCCTCACTCATAAGTGGGAGCTAAACACTGAGTCATGCAGACACAAAAAAGGGAACAACAGACACTGGGTCTTATTTGAGGATGGAAGGAGGGATCTTATTTGAGGATGGAAGGAGGGAGGAAGAAGAGGATTTAAAAAAACTATCAGGTATGATGCTTACTACCTGGATGACAAAATAATCTGTATAGCATACTCCTGTGACATGCAGTTTTTCTATATAACAAACTCACACATGTATCCATGAACCTAAAATAAAAGTTAGAAAAAAACAGATACATTGCAGAAGGTAGAAGAGTTAACCGGGAGGAGAAAACTAGTGCCATGCCTTGTAAATAGCTTGATATGTGTGGGCTTTTCCCTGTATAACAGTGCATATTGTTGTCTTTTCAAGACTTCATCTAATGTTTACTTGAATTCACCCATATGGAATGTTGGGGAAAAAAAGAGAGATTTGTATACTGTAGTTTTCTTTATGTTAGCTTCATCTTGGAGGTATCTCTGGATGGCATCCCCTTCTTCTAGACAGCTTTCTCTTTGAAGTAGGCAGGTCCCTTTATAAACACATAGGATATACAAAACTATATATTAACATTGTACTCAAAGTAATATGCAATGGCACTCATGTGTATTTATGTGGCTCTGCAGCGTCTTGCACTTTAGGCAAACTTCAACTTGTGTAAAGAGGAATTTGAGTCAAAAAAATTGTTTGCAGGGTCTTTGCTTCCTTTTCTTGTGGCTTCTGTTTGCCCATGTGCAAATTATTTGGCATTTTTGCTTTCCTCAATGTTTTGAGGCTGTAATGATGAAAGGCTTCAGTGTCAGGCCTGTAAAATCTATTGCCCTCTATTACTTTTTTCTATATAAATAGGAGGTGACAACGGCAGCTTTTGTCACTGGCAATTTTAATTCCATTATTCTGGATAGAACTGACATTCAGATTTTTAGTTGGTTTGCTATAAAGTAAAAGATGCAGAAATGACAGGCAGAGTAAATTTATTCCAGGCACAGATAATTTATATATTTATGTTTTAAATTGCCAAAAAAGAAACTTTTGCTGGTCTGCTATCTATGGCCAATGCTACATTGATGGTGCCATCTGGCTTGCATTTTTAGTGAAGACATGGTTTTAGTGGTTCTTTTTCATTTCTTTAGCATTTAAAGTTTAAAAAAAAAATGTTTCAGGATGGGGGCACTATTTCTTTCAGTAGTTGGCTTGGGCATATCTGTAAAAGTTATGCTGCCAGACAATATACCATTTACTCCTCCTTATTCGTTACTCATTCATTTACTTATTGACATTGTTAGCATTCTCAGAATGCTGGAAGGAAAGAGTTCGATTATAAAGAGTTGAAGACTTCAATTATATTTCGAGATGTCTTGCAAACAAATGTTAATAAAATGCTTTGATGAGACAGGAAAAGAGGCTGAGTCTGATCAACTACACAGATATTTACTGCAATGATTTACTTCTTTAGAATATTCCAATGTTTTGGGGAGTATCACTTTTTCATCTTTAATATACTTTATTTACATGGAGAAATCACAGACATTAATTAAAAAAAAGAACTTCCATGAGGTTTTAAAAATAGAAAAGTCATGTACTTAGCAAACTAATGCAGGAACAGAAAACCAAGCACTGCATGTGCTCACTTATAAGTAGGAGCTAAATGCTGAGAACTTACCAACACAAAGAGAGAAAGAACAGGCACTGGGGTCTATTTGAGTGGGGTCAGGGTGGGGCAGGAGGGAGAGGAGCAGAAAAGATCACTATTGGGTACTGGGCTTAATACCTGGGTGATGACATAATCTGTACAACAAACCCCTGTGACACGAGTTTACCTATGTAACAAACCTTCACATGTACCCTAGGACCTAAAATAAAAGTTTTTAAAAAGCGGCCCCTGCCCTTTACACTTATTGGCAAACATAGTAACTTGAGCAATATTGAGTACCTGCTGGGGCAAGGAGAATCCAAAAGTAAAAGGGATGTTATTCGCAAATATAAACCAAGCAAGGATGGCTTACAAGACTACAGCTAGTGTACATGGCCTGCATCTAGGGAATGTGAAGGGCCAAAGTCCTCCCAGGGCCTCCCCGGAATACTACCAATGCTGCACAGAAGAATCCCACATTTTTATACCCACTATGCAGATGGACTTTTGGCCATCCAACATCAGTCAGGAAGAGAGAAATGTAAGTATGACACTTCACCCTGATTCCTTAAAGTTTAATAGGCTATAGAAAACCCAGAAAATAAGAGGGAAAAAAGTCAAGTAGAAGTGAAGAAACATTTTATCTCTTCCACTGTAGGTTCTCAGCGATAGTTTAGGCCTGCAGGGTGAGAAGAAAGTTTTGAATTGAAGATGAGATTAAAGTTTTGATTTAGGATAAATTTTTTTTTACTACCTGAAGGTGAATCTTACTGGCTGAACATGGATTTTGTTCCCTGAAAGTGATTCGAGTATCGCAAGATATGAATAAAATTGGCCAAAAGAATAAGAATGAAGATTGAACAGGGTGCATTTGAAGACAGGGTCTATAGAAAAATAAGTCCATTTCCTAATCTCAATAAACTAGTAATATTACAATCACAGGATTTTTTGCATCTTGAATTTGAAGCCACCATAGCATAATTAGTCATACTATGTCTTCTGAATGATTTTATTTTATTAGCAGTATAACAACAAGGTTGAAATTGTTTTGTTTGTGCAAAATATATGTGGTATCCATTCTTCACCCAAAGTAAACTGAGCCGCTAGTCTTTATCTCCACCCCTGCTACCTTCTCTTCTAGTATTTATTTCTATAAGTTATTTCTAGGAAAGTTTCCATCAAAACTGACCCAGCAATGAGACAGGCAATACTTCATCCCAGTTTAAAACATCAGCATCTTTGAATAAAAATGCAAAAGAGGGAGACAATATATAATCTAAGTTGAAAGTAAAGAAATAAAGAGGTGAAGCTTTAGTTTTAAAAAGAAAGAACAATTGAAGAAGATAGCAACGGAAAGGACAGGCTATGACCATACCACTCTAAGTGCGCCAGATCCTGTCTGATCTCAGAAGTCAAGCTGGGTCCAGCCTGTTTAGTACTTGGATGGGAAAGGAGAGTCTATACAAGTCTGGGATGGAAAGGTTAATTCAGGGGCTAATGATGCATTTACTCACAGATGTAAAGATGGTTTGAAGTGTGGGGAAGGGTTGGAAAAGATAATAGAATTAGGTAAAATGAGGAGCTTTTTTTAAATAATGGGGAAGTTCTTTTCTTAGAGAGAAAGGGGGAGAGAGAGAGAAAAAAAAAAACACTAAAAAACAGGATTGATGGGGGACCTAAAGTGGAAGAACAAACAAGAAAGGGAACATTTTATGAATGCTGTATGTGTAATTTAAGAGAGTTAAAAATGACATTCTATTTAGCTTTATCAACTTGGTGAGTTTTAGGCACGGATCTACCTCATCCTGGATAAATTGCGACATAATCTGAATCAGTCAAATTACTTCCCAAAATGTTTACACCATTTGAAGTTTAATTTCTTGGTGACTAGGCAGGATGCTCATTTTTCTCTGATGATTCAAACTGAGCATTTTCTACAAAATCTAGTGAAGTTCACAATGCAGAGTTGTAAGCTCCCAGGACAGATCTGATTAAAAAATTATTTTAACTAAAGGAATGTATTACACCAACTCTCAGTCTAAACGTGGCTTGAATCCCACTCATCAGAGCAATGAACGATTTAAGAAGCCATTAGCATGCCTTTCCACGTTGTATGCTCATACTCTTCATCTTTCTCCTTCTCTCTATTCTGACAGTTTAGTCTTTCACTTTCTCGGCAGGATTTCTGATTGGCACTTCAGTAGTTTACACTCTTGTTGCTGGTCTGCCATCCATAGCCAATGCTATATTGATGGTACCAACCGGTTTGCACTTTTAATGATGACAACAGCATGGTTTTGTTGGCTGTTTTTCATTTCCTTAGCATTTTAAATTAAAAAACTTGTTTCTGGAAGGGCATTATTTCTTTCAGTAGTTGGCTTGGGCAAATCTGTAAAAGTTATGCTGTCAGGCAATATACCAAAGACACTCAATTATTTGAATAGTAAAATACATAAAGTACTGATATTTGTTCATTTAACATATATAATAAAACTAACTTTATTAGAGAAAAGATGAATTCCCTAGACTATCTTTTCCTCAGTTTATGGTTGAAAACATTGATATTTAATAACCCAGGGTAAAGGACAGGTAATCAGCAGTTTTCTTGAACAGTAATTAACATTTGATATATATTCCTGTCCTCTTTGCAAGCTTCATGCAGACCTGTAATTTTATATCTCATTATGCTCACTGGCATCTAATAAAAAATGCCAGTGTATAAATCAACTATGAAATTAGCCTAATAAATTGTGTCACACTTTAGAGTTTTTGAAAATCTTCGCTAACTTCCTTGTAACTTACTGAAATAAAACGGAAACTTGCCGTTTTTCACTTTCATGTATATGCATGCATGAAAAACAAACACACACATAGCAAATTTCATTAATTATTTGCAGAATTTACTATTAGTAAGCCTTTATGTCACAAATAATTTAAAAGATTATTCAGATATCTGCTTCTACCTGTGATATTGAAAACTCAAAAAAGTACATCACTCTCAACCAAACACAAGAACAAGCTAAATAAACTTAAACATTATAACTTTTTTGTACACATCTGAGAGGTGAAGTCACAGGACAACAAGTTACCTGATGTCTAATAAAAAAACAAGTTCTTCCAAGGGTATAAGTCCCAAGAATAGTCTCACCTGTGCATAGACAGGAGGATGGGATCTAGGGCACTGTACAGGCATGCAGGGATCCAGTTAAAGAGTGTACCAAATTGATAAAGGCTGAGTGTGGGCTACAGTGAGCAGATACCCCTGGCCTGCCATACCAAAGGCAAATGGGGAATCTGCACTTGCTTTCAGGCTCTTTTCTATGAAAATCCAATGCCTACTCACAAGAAATGCTGAAAGTGGGGAAGACCAGAAAAACAATCCTCCTGTAGTGTAGACCTGAAAGAGGAGTAGCCAACACTGTGAAAAAGGCTTTCAAGAATTCCCATTATTTGTGAAATTAACACCTTTAGCCTCCCAGAGAACAGTAACAAGCCTTGTTGCCCCCAGGTCACAACTAACACAAAGCCAAAATGTGTTATCCTTGAGAGAGAAAAAAGGTAAATTGGATTTTGTCAAAATGAAAAGTTTTTGCTCTGAAAAAGACACTGTTAAGAGAATGAAGGGGCAAACAAGAGAAATAGTTTGCTAATGTGACAAACTATGTGAAAATATTTGCAAATCAACCCTGATAAAGGACTTATAACCAGAATATATAAAGAACACTTAAAACTCAAAATTAAGAAAATAAAACCCGTTAAAAATAGTCAAACGGTTTGAACACATGCTTCATAAAAGATATATACAGCAAACATGAAAATTAAAAGATGCTCAACATCATTTATCATTAGAGATATTCAAATTAAAATAGTGAGATACCACTGCACAGTTACTTATATAACAACAAAAAAATCTGACAATAGTAGATGTTGCTAAGATGCAGAATGAAAAGAGCTGTAATCCACTGCTTCTGGAAATGTAAAAACGGTATAACGTTTTGTGGCTACACAGTTTAGAAGGCAGACAAGTTGGTAGTTTTCTCTAAAGATAGATTTATACTTCCAGTTTCCAGTTTTATATGTAAGGAGTTGGGAAGTCATCACTTTGTCCCAAGAACAAGTAAAAAGCTAAACAGTGTGAAAAATCAACAACTTTTCTTGGACCCCTAAGAGAGAGGGAGGACATGGAGAAAAGCTTCCCAAAATTGGAGAGACAGACAGGCAAATACAGGGAGTCATGACTTACCAGAAGCTCACAAATGGGAAACCATGGCAGGAATCAGTGCTGCTTAGAAAAACCTGAACTTTAATGGATGGATTGCTGGAAGCTCACTGCAGACAACTCTGAGAGTTAAAAACTCTAGGGGCACCCAGTCATGGGATGCTTCCATAAAACTGTGAGATTTATCTTCAGGATCATAGCAGCCTAGACCTGCTGGGCTCAAGTGATCCTTCTACCTCAGCCTCTCAAGTAGCTGGAACCACAGGCTCATGCCAACATGTCCAGCTAATTTATTTTTTATCTTTGTTCCTCTGTAGGTAAAGTATTTACCTTCTCCACCAACCCATGTTTTTTTTCAGAATTTTTCTGTATCTTTGATTTTTTGTTGTTTGAAATAATATGAGTAGGTATATTTTTTTTTGGCATTTATCCTGCTTGGTGTTCTTGGACCTTCCTGGATCTGGGATTTAGTGGGGTTTTTTTTTTGCATTAATTTGGAAAAATTCTCAGCACTATCATTTCATGTATTTCTTTTGTTCCTTTTTCTCTTTTTTTTTCCTCTCATTATAAGCATGGTACACCTTTTGTGGTTGTCCCACAGTCCTTGAATATTCTGTTCTGGTTTTTCCAGTCTTTGTTCTCTTCGCTTTTTAGTTTTTGAAGTTTATATTGATATATTTTCAAACTCAGAGATCTCTCCTTAGCTATGTCCAGCGTATTAATAAGCGCGCCAAATGTATTTTTCATTTTCGTTACAGTGTTTTGATCTCTAGCGTTTATTCTCGATTTTTTTTCTTAGAATTTCTATTACTCTGCTTACATTGCCCATCTACTCCTGCATGCTGTCTCCTTTATCCATTAAAGCCCTCAGCCTGTCAATCATAATTGTGTTAAGTTCCCTGTCTGATAATTTCAACACCCCAGACATAGCTGGTTCTGATTGCTCTGTCTCTTCAAATTATGGTTTTTACCATTTGGTATACGATGTAATTTTTTCTTGATAGCTCTACATGATATACAGGGTGATAATATAATGGTAAGATATCAGGGAAGGGGAAGCATTCTGTAATTAGGTCTCAGTCTTTTAGTGAGCCTGTGTGCCTGGACCATGAACTTCACAATTTCTTAGTTTTTTTTTTTGTTTATTTTTTCTCTCCCATTTAGGTGAGACAGCATGGCTATATGGCTGGAGTTGGATATTTCCCACATGGAAGCCAACTGGAGTTGGGTATTTCAGTTTCCCTGATCAGCTAACCTCCAATAATACCTCATCTGGTTAGGCCCTGGCTAACTACTTGCTCCTGAGGGCAGTCCTTGTTAAGAACAAGGCATTCTCATATATGAAACACTGCTCATGATTTTACTCTGTCTGTTATTGGTGTATGGGAATGCTTGTGACTTCTGCACATTGATTTTGTATCCTGATACTTTGCTGAAGTTGCTGATTAACTTAAGGAGGTTTTGGGCTGAGATGATGGGGTCTTCTAAATATACAATCATGTCATCTGCAAATAGGGACAATTTGACTTCGTTTCCAAGTTGAATGCCAGTTATTCCGTTTTCTTCCCTAATTGCTCTGGCTAGAACTTCCAATACTATATCACATAGGAGTGGTGAGAGAGGGCATCCTTGTCTCATGCCAGTTTTTAAAGAGGATGCTTCTAGTTTTTGCCCATTCAGTATGATATTGGCTGTGAGTTTGTCATAAATAGCTTTTATTATTTTGAGATACTTTCCATCAATACCTAGTTTATTTAGAGTTTTTAGCATAAAGGGCTGTTGAATTTTGTCGAAGGCATTCTCTGCATCTATTGAGATAATCATGTGGTTTTTATATTTGGTTCTGTTTATGTGGTGGATTATGTTTATAGATTTGCATATGTTGAACCAGCCTTGCATCCCCGGGAGGAAGCCTACTTGATTGTGGTGGATAAATTGTTTGATGTGCTGTTGGGTTCAGTTTGCCAGTATTTTATTGAAGATTTTTGCATCAATGTTCATCATGGATATTGGCCTGTAGTTTTCTTTTTCTGTTGAGTCTCTGCCAGATTTTGATATCAGAATGATGTTGGTCTCATAAAATGATTTAGGAAGGATTCCCTCTTTTTGGATTGTTTGCAATATTTTCAGAAGGAGTGGTACCAACTCCTCTTTGTATGTTTGGTAGAATTCGGCTGTGAACCCATCTGGACCTGGCCTTTTCTTTGGGTGGTAGGCTACTAATTGCTTCCTCGACTTCAGACCTTGTTATTGGTCTATTCAGGGTTTCAACTTCTTCCTGGTTTAGGCTTGGGATTGTGCAAGTGTCCAGGAAGTTATCCATTTCTTCCAGATTTACTGGTTTATGTGCATAGAGCTGTTTGTAGTAATCTCTGATGGTAGTTTGTATTTCCAAGGAATCAATGGTGATTTTATCTTTATCATTTTTTATTGCATCTATTTGATTCTTCTCTCTTTTCTTTCTTGTTATTCTAGCTAGCAGTCTGTCTATTTTGTTGATATTTTCAAAAAAGCTCCAGGATTTACTGACTTTTTTGAAGGGCTTTTTGTGTCTCTGTCTCCTTCAGTTCTGCTCTGATCTTAGTTATTTCTTGTCTTCTACTAGCTTTCGAGTTTTTTGTTGTTGTTGTTGATCTTGCTCCTCTAGCTCTTTCAATTTTGATGCGATGATGTGGATTTTAGATCTTTCCTTACTTCTTATTTGGGCATTTATTGCTATAAACTTCCCCCTAGATACTGCTTTAAATCTATCCCAGTGATTCTGTACATTATGTCTTCATTCTCATTGGTTTTGAAGAACATTTTTATTTCTGCCTTCATTTCATTGTTTATCCATTCATCATTCAGGAGCGAGTTGTTCAGTTTCCATGTGATTGTGCAGTTTTGAGTGCCTTTCTTAATTCTGAGTTCTAATTTGATTGTGCTGTGGTCTGAGAGACTATTATGATTTCCGTTCTTTTGCATTTGCTGAGGAGTGATTTACTTTCAATTACGTAGTCAATTTTAGAGTAAGTGTGATGTGGTGCTGAGAAGAATGTTTATTCTATGCGTGGGATGGAGTGTTCTGTAAATGCCTATTAGGTCCGCTTGGTTCAGATCTGTGTTCAAGTCCTGGATATCCCTGTTGACTTTTTGTCTCGTTGATCTGTCCAATATTGACAGTGGAGTGTTAAAGTCTCCCACTATTATTGTGTGGGTGTCTAAGTCTCTTTGCAGATTGTTAAGAACTTGCTTTATGTATCTGGGTGCTGCTGCGTTGGGTGCATATATATTTAGGATAGTTAGCTCTTCTTGTTGTATTGATCCTTTTATCAATATGTAATGCCCTTCTTTGTCTCTTTTGATCTTTGTTGGTTTAAAGTCTGTTTTATCGAAGACTAGGATTCCTACCCCTGCTGTTTTTTTGCTCTCCACTTGCTTGATAAATCTTCTTCCATCCCTTTATTTTGAGTCTATGTGAGTCTTTACACGTGAGATGGATCTCCTGAATACAGCACACTGATGGGTCTTGGCTTTTTATTCAGTTTGCCAGTCTGTGTCTTTTGATTGGGGCATTTAGGCCACTTACATTCAATGTTCATATTATTATGTTGGAATTTGATCCTGCCTTTTTATTACTGGCTGGTTGTTTTGTCCATTAGTTGATGCTGTTTCTTCATTATGTTATTGTTTTTTACCATTTGGTATGTTTTTGCAGTGGCTGATACTGGTTGTTCCTTTCCATGTTTAGTTCTTCCTTCAGGAACTCTTATAAGGCAGGTCTTGTAGTGATGAAATTTCTCAGCAATTGCTTGTCCATAAAGGATTTTATTTTTCCTTTATGTATGAAGCTTAGTTTGGCCAGATATGAAATTCTGGGTTGAACGTTCTTTTCTTTAAGGATGTTGAATATTGGCCCCCACTCCCTTCTAGCTTGTAGGGTTTCTGCTGAGAGATCCACTGTGAGTCTGATGGTCTTTCCTTTATGGGTGACTTGACCTTTCTCTCTGGCTGCCCTTAGGATTTTTTTCTTTCATTTCAACCCTGGTGAATCTGATGATAATGTGCCTTGGGGTTGCTCTTCTTGAGGAGTATCTAGTAATGGAACAACACTCACTGAGCTAAGTTGGTGTGGGGAGGGGAGTGGAGGAGAGGAGAGGGACAGTGGAGGGGCAGGGAGGATGAGGAGGGATAATACCAGGAGAAATGCCTGATGCAGGCCATGGTGGGGGTGTGGTGGATGGAGAAAGCCAACCACCACAGCATGTATGTGTCTATGCAACAATCTTGCAGGATGCAGGATATGCACATGTACCCCAGAGCCCAAAGTACAATAAAAAAAAAAAAAAGAAAGAAAAGAAATGGAAAACACTACTTATCAAAATTTGTGGAATGTGGCAAAAGCAGTGTTTACAAGGAAATTGACAGCATTGAATGCACAGAAATGTTAGAAAAAGTAGAAAAGAGAAAAAATGCCTAAAAGATAAAATTAGGAAAGAAATATCTAAAATCAATGATATAAATTTCTACCTTAGGAAACTAAAAAACAAGAGTAAATTAAATACAAAATAAGCATAAAAAAGGAATAGAAATTAGAGTAGAAATCAATAAATTGAAAATAGAAAATCAGTGGACAAAAATCAACTAAACCCAAATTTGACTATTTGAAAAAGATTAATAAAATTGATAAGCCTCTTGTTAGAGACACTAAGAAAAACAGATAACCTACTTTACTCACATCAGAAACAGAAAGAGCCATTATTATGGATCCTATGTGTATTAAGTGGATAATTAGGAAATGCTATGAATAACCTTATGCTCATGAATTTGATAACCTAGATGAAATAGACCAATACCTTGAAAGACACTCTTTGTCAAAACTCATACAAGAAGAAACAATTTTATCTGGCCTATATCTATCAAATAAATTAAATAAATAATTAATAACCTTCATAAACAGCAAAAACCAGGCCTGGATGGATTCATTGTTAAATTCTAGTAAACATTTAATAAAAAAAATTGTATCCATTCTCTACAGTCACTTTCAGAAGGTAGAAGCAAAGGGAATATTTTCTAACTCATTGTGTGAGGCCAGCATTATTGTAATATCAGGCAGAGACATTAGAAGAAAACTTTGGACCCATATTACTTCTTCATATAAATACAAAAGTCATCAACAAAATATTAGCAAATAGAATCCAACAATTTTTAAAAATAATTATACGCTAAGACCAAGTGGGATTTATTCCAGGTATGCAAGGCTGGTTCAACATTCAAAAACTGATTAATATAATATATCACATCAACAAGCTAAAAAAGAAAAAAAATCGCATGATCATATCTATAGATGTGTAAAAGTATTTGACAAAATTCAACACATTCATGATAACAACTCTCAGCAAGTATAAATAAAGGAAAATTTACTTAGCTTGATAAAGAATATCTGAAAGAAAAACTACACTAATATCTTACTTAATGGTGAGAAACTTGAAACTTGAAACTCAGAAACAAGGTAAGAACATCTTTATTCATCACCCCTTTTTATTTTAAAATTTTTATTTAAAAAGTTTATTTTTAGTTCAATAGTTTTTGGGATACAGATAGTTTTCTGTTACATGGATAAATTCTTTAGTGGTGATTTCTGAAATATTAATGCACCTGTCATCCAAGCAGTGTACATTGTACCTGATATGCAGTCTTTTATTCTTTCCTTTCCCAACTTTTCCCCAACAGTCCCCAAAGTTTATTATACCATTCTTATGCCTTTTCATCCTTATAGCTTAGTTCCCACTTATAAGTGAGAACATACAATATTTAATTTTTCATTTCTGAGTTACATCACTTAAAATAATGTCCTCCAGCTTAATCAAAGTTGCTGCAAAAGACATTATTTCATTCCTTTTTATGTCTGAATAGTAGCCCGTGGTCATCATCCCTTTTAAACATTATACTGGAAGTATTAGTTAATACAATAAGATCAGAGTTGGGAATAAAATGAACACAGAATGGAAAAGAATAAATAAAACTATCTCTGCAAAGATGACATGATCATCTGCGTAGAAAATCCAAAAGAACTGACATTTAAAAATCCTACAACTAATCAGTTGTTACAACATGGTTCTAGGATACAATGTTAATATACAAGTTAACTGCTTTCTTTATACACCAGGAATAAACAAGTGGAATTTTGAACTGAAAACACAATTCCATTTACATCATCACTCCCAAAACTGAAATTCTCAGGTATAAATTGAATAAAGTACATACAAGATCTCTATTTGGAAAACTACAAAACTCTGATAAATTAAAGAAGAAATAAATAAATGGGGAGATGTTCAATAAATGTAGATATAACAAATACAAGACAATATTGTCAAGATGTCACTTCCTAGCTTGATCTATAGATTCAATGCAATTCCAATCAATAGCCCAGCAAATGATTTTGTGGATCTGGTAAATGGACTGAAACATTTATATGGAGAGGCAAAAACCCAGAATAGTAAGCATGATATTGAAAGAGAATAATGAAGTTGGAGGACTGACAATACCCAACTTCAAGACTTACTATAAAGCTACAGTAATCAAGACAGTGTGGTGTGAAAGACAGACAGATCAATAAGTGAAATTAGCCAGACACAGAAAGGAAGTATTCCATTTCCTCACTTACATCAGGAATCTAACAGAAAAAAAGTTAAATACACAGATATAAAGAACAAAATGTGAGTTATCAGGAGTAAGTGGGGAGGAAATGGTGAGATGTTGGTCAGAGAATACAAAGTAGCAGAAATGTAGGATGAACAAGTCTAGAGATCTAACGTACAACATGAAGTCTGCAGAGGACCATATTCAGTAATAAAATTGTACTGAACATGGGATTCATGCGTAATGAGTAGATTTTGTTGCTCTTGTCACAAAAACAGAAATAAGAAAATGAGTAACTATGTGAGATGATGGATATGTTAATTTGCTTCACTATAATAATCTTTTTACTATCTATATGTATCTTATAACATCATAGTGCATGCCTTAAATATACACAATAAAATTTATGTGTAAAAAAATGTGATTTTTAGATTGTCTTAAAATAACTTCCTACAAAAACTTACTCATCCAAATGAAGAAAGTGTGACTTTTTAGGTGAGAAGCCTGGCAAACACTGCCTTAATCAAGTGATTAAAGTGAACATTGTCAATAATGAATAAGTTTAAATTCTGAGACTCCTGTTAGAATGCAAAGTAAAGAACACAACCTCAGTATTATATAAATGTTAATTTCCTTTTTTCAGTTTTCACACTGGATTATATAGAAGATTGTCTTCATTGGTATGGAACATATACTAAAATGTATTTAGGGAAGAGGAGTATCATGTGAAAAATTTACACTCAAATAGTATAACAATTTTTGAAAAAATTTTACTAATTTTCTGTTGTTTGAAATTATTTTAAAATAAATTCAAAAAATATGTTGACAGTCTTAATTGCAATTTACATTCCATGTCTTATTATTCTTGCTTTAATAAACATATTGGTTTATGTTTATGCATTCAATGAAATCAATTAAATTGGTAATTTTGTTAGAAATTTTTCAGAGATTAATTACAAAAAAAATTAAATTTCGTGTACTGAATTGAAGTTTAATATAACTTCCCACAAATCATGATGCACTGTTACATTTATATTACATTCTAGAATAATTCAAATATTTTATAAAAACAGTGAATCTATAAAAACTTATAAAAATTATGACAAATGTTTTTTCATATTAATAATATAATAAAGAACAAATTTAGTTTTAGATTAAGGAAAATCTTTAAGTCTCAACTAAATATCAATCACTTGTTGATCTCCAACTGTTATTCAAATTTAATTGCTGAAAACTTGTTGTGAATTGGTAAGGCAAGCAAGATGGCAAGATTATCTAATTTATTTAAGACCGTAATAGAATTTTTCTAAGTTATTACAAAACGATTACTTAGAGACTGAAAATTATTTTGCTTTCCTAGATTACATGATGTAGTTTCTTCTCATCTTTTTAGAGGCTTCAGAAACTCATGTGCTTTACACAATCAGGTTATCAGAGGATGTCATATTTGTATAGTTCAGCCATTAGATAAGGGCTTACAGCAATATTCACTGAGTCTATGGAAAAAATAGCATATTTTGTCAGGTTATTTCCTCTTTGAATCTGAAGATACCATTAAAATATTTGATGGAGCAGTTTACTAAATGATGTCAATTATTTAACCTATAGAAAATGAGCTGTTTGAAATGTAGTCACCTGTGGAACAGATTTCCAGTTTTGGTCATTAGAAGATAATTGTTCATTAGTATGTATGTATGAGTTCTTGAGAAATAGAAATAGAAGGAGGGAGAAATAGAAAGAGAGAGAAAGAGAAAAATGAGTGAAATATGAAATTTTTATTTTGATGTATGATATTTATTTGGGGTTAGTAGTAGGGTTCTTTTGAAACAATCTAAGATCCTAGACTCATAATTTAAGCGTGTAATGTAAAATGGAATTATTGACATCTCAGAGCAATTTGTGATGAAAAAACAACTTCAGGTGATATTCAAGTACCAATATGCAGGCTGAGAGACCTCGATAGTTCAGGCCATTCTTTGACCTGCTATGAGCAACTTGATATGCAGAGCCACTTTTGCTTTATGTTTTAGAGGTTTCCCCATGCTGGAGGCATTCAGAACCACAGAGTTATGTATTTCCCCAGTAGGCCATGAAGAGCCCTATCTGTTCCTGAATGTTTTAAAAAGAAAACAAACAAACAAAAAACAAAATAAAACAAAACAAAAACTATAATAGCCTTAGGAAGACCTGAAGTTTTAATTTGTTTTTTGAATAGATCTGATACACATTTTAATGCTTGATCCTAAGTGGTGCATCAAGGTTAGTCAGCATTGCAGTATCATTCTCATTATCGAGAAAGTTCACAGCTTTCTTCTCATAAAAAAAGAAAATCATCTACTTTTTCTTGGGCTTCCCATGAAGAAGTCCCATAATGATATCTCACAATTTCTGTTGATACCATGATTTTGGAACACTCTTAAGATACAAAATGATACAGCTTTCTTCTCTGAATACCATGCTCCAAAAGAATGCATAAAATTTCAGAGTTCACAGAAATTCCAATGGATAGAATGAAATTTGAACTCTTTGGAAATCTGTAGTATCATCCCAAACAATTATTTTCCAAAATACTTGAAAAAACTAAAAGTTTTTCAAATACGTTTTTTCTGGCAAGGAGAGTTGGTTGGAGGGAAGTTGACTATGATGACCAGGTGCCTCGTTTTCAGGAGCCTGAGACCAGACATTATCTTAGGCTTTAATATAGTTACAATTAGTGTAGAATGCTGAGTTTCAAGGGATCCAGGAGGCTTCAAATGGTGTAATATGAAGTATAACCCAAACTTCTTGAATTGAGTATCATCATCACAATTTTGGCCATATTTGCATATGACCTATACTTCCATTTACTTGAAAAAATTTTTAAAACCATACACTCACTTTATGTTTAAAAAGATTTATTTAAAAGTGAAACTTAGGTTGGGCATAGTGGCTCATGCCTGTAATCCCAGCACTTTGGGAGGCCTAGGCGGGTGGATAACCTGAGGTCAGGAGTTCAAGACCAGACTGACCAACTTGGCAACACCCCATCTCTACTAAAAATACAAAAATCAGCCAGGTGTGGTGGTGCCTGCCTGTAATCCCAGTTACTTGAGAGGCTGAGACAGGAGAATCACTTGAACACAGAGGACAGGGGTTGCAGAGAGCCGAGATCATGTTACTGCACTCCAGCCTGGGTAACAGAGTGAGGTTGTGTTTCAATAATTAAATAAATAAATAAATAAATAAATAAATGTGAAACTTTATAGCACTATTGCATAATGTCTACCCATTGACCAAAAAATAGAAAATAACCATAACGTAAATTAGTTAACAAAGGATCTCATGTTTCCCACTGGAAAATAACTTTGTTTTTGCTGTCAGATAGGCCTGGATTAAATATTTGTGTTTTTTTTTTTTTCTTTTTCTTTTTTTTTTTTTTATTTTTGAGATGGAGTCTTGCTCTGTCACCCAGGCTGTAGCGCAATAGCGCGATCTCTGCTCACTGCAATCTTTGCCTCCTGGGTTCAAGTGATTCTCCTGCCTCAGCCTCCCAAGTAGCTGAGATTGCAGGTATGCACCAGCATGCCAGACTATTTTTTTTTTAATTTTATTTTTTATTTTTAGTAGAGACGGGGTTTCACCATGTTTGCCAGGTTGGTCTTGAACGCCTGACTTCTTAATCCACCCACCTCTACCTCCTAAAGTGCTGAGATTACAAGCTTGAGCCACTGGACCCGGTCTAAATATTTATGTTTTATATGTAGAATTCCAACATTTGATTGGTGACTCTGGGTAGTCTTTTGTCATATCATAAACTCAGTTTTCTTTCTGGTAAAAAGGAGATAATTTCACCTAACTTTTAGTGTTGTTCTAAAAAATATAAGTATAATAAAATGATATGAGAAAAACTGAATAGCAATACTGGGACAAAGTTAGCAATCAGTAAATAACAGATCTTATCATAACTGTCTGCGTGTTAAACTGTTTTCTGCAATTTTCTCATCTCCACCTGCTAAAATCTTACTCAAGATCTAAATTTAAAAATTACTTCTTCCTCCAAGATTTGTTCTATTTTTCTTACTATAAACAAAAAATTATTCTAACATTTTGAATAATTTAAAAGCAAAAACATAAAAAAATTAAAAATGCAAACATTCTTTTTCTTTTATTGCATGATTTATCCCTGTTTTAAAAGAAACAAGGGATAATTAATCCAAATAGTGACTGTTTTTTTTTTTTTTTCAGTGAAGAGATGTTTTCATGAAACTGGTTTGTTTTTTAATTAACAGAAGGAAGATTTTACATTGTGTTATGATTTATTTTTAAGTTGTTATGACAATATATACACACAAATTGCAGGAGAGAAATTTTTTAAAACAGACTATTGAGACTAAGGAGATTATAACTACAGGCCCTAATGACTATAATAAAAAAGTTCCTATAAAGAACTAAATTGTGTTCATGCATATTTTTTAGCTTTACTTGAAACGGAATGTCAAGCACACTAAAATTTGCCAGAGTAAGTGCTTCTCCTTTTAATGACCTCAGACATATTTTGTTTCTGTACAATTGGATAAATTCCTATCAGGACAGCAGGCTATTAAACCTGAAGAGATCAGAGTATACCCCAAGCTAGAATAATGGCAAATGACTAATAAACATCTTCACCCACATCATAATTTTTCCTAGTATTATTAACATATTTCAAATACGTTTGTGTAATTAGTAAGCAGGTATTTAAAGTAGTTTAAAAATGAACTCCAGTGTTTATTACTTTTAATTTTTTTTACATAGAATCTTTCCAGTTTTTTAACCATTCAAGCTTTGGCAAATTTACAAGACAATAACTGAACATCTCCCAAGTAGGTTAAGTAAAAAATACATAGTATGAAACCAGTTCTTCTCCACAATTAATTTCAAGAGCAATAAAGTAGCAGATATGCATTACCCCAATTTTTACCTGATAATATTTTGTCTTATTTAATTTCAGTCTATGGTGAAGATAAAAATGTGAAGATTTTATACCTATGATTCCTGCAGGCATTATTTGCACTCAGAGGTTGTACCTTTCTTTTAACATTCTGCATTATTTTTCAACTGCTGCCGTAACAAATTAGCACAAATTTAGTGATTCAAAACAGCACACATTCCTTGCACTTCTGTAAGTTAGAAATCCCACATGGGTCTCACTTGGCTAAAATCAAGGTATTAGCAGAGCTGCTTTCCTTATGGGGGTTCTGGAGAGAACTTATTTTCTTGCCTTTTCCAGCTTTTAGAGATGAACTGCATTCATAATGCTCCCTTTCTCCGTCTTCAAAGCCAGCAATATCTCACCTCTGATTCAGACAGAGAATGCTCGCTGCTTTTAAGGACACAAGTGATTAGATTGGACTCACCTAGATAATCCGGGATAATCTCTCAAGGCCCATACCATTAATCATACCAGCAAATGTGAATATGTAAGGTCACATATTCACGGTTGCCAGATATTAGGACTGCGACGTCTTTGGGGGTCATTTTTCTGCCTTTCATACACTTTTAACCAAGAAGGATGGTATGCTTTTACTGTGAAGAATACCTGTTGCTATTGTTTTGCTACAAGTCTGTTTGGCAAGGGTCTGAGGAAAGCAATAAAAAGACAACTTTTCATTCTACCTTGTTAATAGTGAATGACTCAGAATGATTTACCTGTTTTAGGAAGAAAATTGAGAGAGTGTCAATAATGGACGCAAAATTGTATAATCTTTGGATCCATTATTTCCATGAGGCCAAGAAACTATAGTGCTGGGATTTAAGCCCAGGTAGCTGGGTTGCAAAGGATCTAAACTGTTAACCACCATTCTATACAGCACTTTATGCAGTGGAAGAAATATTCCCCACCTGAATAAGTTGATATCAGACTTAAATAATCAAATGTATATGAAAGACCCAGCACAGTACTTTAACCAAGGTCACTACTCAAGACTGCTAATTACGCTACCTCTGCACACATCTGTTTAATCCAACGTAAAATAGAATAATAGTAAGATGCCGGAGAAGGCTTCCTTTGGAATGAGAGAAAAAAAGAGAAGAAAAAAACAGGCAGAAGAAGAGGGAGAAGAAAGAGGGACATTGCTTTCTCCATTTGGCAAGGGACCATATGGGTAATGGTTAAAAGTAGAGACTTTCTAGAACAAGATATGAACATTGTGTGCATTCAATGTAAATATCAGTTTGAATCTTGTATTTAATGTTTCTCAGAAAATTTGGATATTTATCTTCTCTAAGTGCATTGCTCCTTGAGTAAATGGTTATCTGTCTCCTTGTGGAAGGACTGGGGAAAATTATTACACTATATATTTAAAAAATGGTTTGGTTAGCTTCCGCTTGAGGAACTGGTCTTTTCTTCAAAAAATGGGTCTAAGTCTATGAATTAGTCTGTTTTCACACTGCTGATAAAGACATACCTGAGATTGGGAAGAAAAAGAGGTTTAATTGGACTTAACAGTTCCACATGGCTGGGGAGGCCTGAGAATCATGGCAGGAGGGGAAAGGCACTTCTTACATGGTGGTGGCAAGAGAAAATGAAGAAGAAGAAGCAAAAGCGGAAACCCCTGATAAGCCCATCAGATCTCATGAGACTTATTCACTATCGTGAGAGTAGCACGGGAAAGACTGGCCCCCACGATTCAATTACATACCCCTGGGTCCCTACCGCATGTAGGAATTCTGGGAGATACAATTAAAGTTGAGATATGGGTGGGGACACAGCCAAACCATGTTAGTCTAAAAACTGTGTGTTGGAAACTGGGCAGTATCTTTTTACTGGAGAAATTGCTTTTGGCCTTCTGATTATCAATCTTTGACTTCTTTTTGTGGTGCAAATAGATGTATAGCCTTGTTGTCTCCCAACTTTGCGAGGGGATGATAGATTACATTAATTATCTTCAGGTTAGTTTCTCAGCCTCATTATCCACTGACTTTGTCATTTTATAGAATTAAGTCCACACTTGGTTTCTGAAGACTAAGAGGGACCATCTGTTCTCTCTTGTTTCAGGATTCTGTCATCTCCATTGAGTATATTTGTATCAAACTCTCTAACTCTGACCCCTAGTCCATAGGAGGAAGCTATAAAACTGCATGATAGGCACCTATGAATTCTCTTCAATTGCAACTTTTTTTGAAAAATTAAAATTTTTCAAAAATAAAATAAAGGTTATTAAAAATGAAATGCTAATCACTATTATGTAATTGATACTGTTTTGCATACATTGTTCAAAATAACACTTTTAATATACATGGTAATTGTCTTGTATGTAATATAATCTAGTAGAACTGCATTTTTTTCTAACAATTATGAGTATCATTAATTATAGTTGCTATAAGCATTATGATGTAATACTGAGAAATAAGTCTAAAATTTATATAATCAGTCTTGTCAATGGTTGTATCATTAGGGATCTGCTAAACTATCTAAGTAGCTTGGTCAATTGGTTTATAAAAGATACCACCTCACTTCTTTGATTACAACTGAGTAGAAAGCATTCCGTGATAGGCCGGGTGCGATGGCTCATGCCTGTAATCCCAGCAGTTTGGAAGGTTGAGGCAGGTGGATCACTTGAAGAGTTTGAGACCAGCCTGGTTGACACGGCAAAACCCTGTCTCTACTAAATACACAAAAAGATTACCTGAGCATAGTAGTGTGTGTCTGTAATCTCAGCTACTCGGGAGTTTGAGGCATGAGAATTGCTTGAACCTGGGAGATGGAGGTTGCAGTGAGCCATGATCATGCTACTGCACTCTAGCCTGGGTGACAGAGTGAGACTTTGTCTCAAAACAACAAAAAAAGACATACGAGTATACGTTACTGAGCCACCATGAACAAAGGCAAAACACCATTGGCACCACCAGTGATGACAAAAATGAAAACTTTCTAACAACAATGCCACATTAATATGGAATCGGAGCAGTGTAGCAATTACAGAAAGGGAGTGAAAGAACATTAATTGCTTCTGACAGTCTCATCTCTGTGTTTGAAATTCTCCAGATTGTGGAGAAAACAAATTGCCAATTAAGTGACTCATACACTGCAATTATATTCGATAATCTTTCTAAGTTTATTTCTGCATAAGTTGTAGTTTATTTGTACAGAAAGCAAAAAACAGCTGATAACAGGTAAGGCAGAAGATGAATTCAAAGTCCATTTTATATGGAGAAGAAAAATTTATTGGTATACTTACTCTTACTAAAAATTGTAGTTCACTCCCAGGTACTACATTCTATCAAAGTAAAATGTAAGAAATGTGAAATATTATAAGGATTAAAAAAAAAAGAACCAATGATACTAGCAGAAAGTTGAGGGGGGGAGATTTTAAAAAATACATATAATTAGATAATATAAAATTAAGCATAAATTATATTAAAAACAAAATTAATAAATACTTCAAACCTCATAACTTCTTATTTTATTATATTTTATTATGATCTGTGCTCTTTACATTATTTGTATCTATTAAATTTATATGGTGGAAATGCTATGTAGTAGCACAATACTGCTTATCTCATCCCAAATTCTCACTTAGGAAGCCATGTTAGTAGCTTAAAATTGGTCATTGGGGGAATACTCATTTCATGGAAACTAGCAAATGCTATAAATCAGGACACTCTCTTCTCTTTTGAATTGCTGGTTGGTAAACAATTTCCAGCACAGGACTGTATGCAAATTTACATAAAGCCATTTTTCCTTCAAGATGAAAAAACATTTTTCCTTTGTCAACAGTGAAGAAAGAGAGTGTAGTCCTTCCTAGGAATATGTACAGATGGATCTCCTGCCTTGCCGGGAATTCAGGGCCGGAATTTGTAAAACTCCTGGTCCTCTGTGTGAGCCTAAGCAGCTGCTCTGCAGAGAGTCCATGCAGCTCTGTGTATCAGACCCATGGCCCTGGTGCCGAGGGCTCACAAGGGGATCTCCTGATCCACAGGTTTCAAAGATCCATAGAAGAAGGCTGGTTTCCCCAGTGGGGTCGCACTATCACTCACTTCTTCCCTTGGCTATTTGCACCCCCGCCCCACCACCCTCTCCAGCCCTCGCTGCTTTTCTTCATCTCTGTGGGTAGAGTTGTTTGCCTAGTCAGTTCCAGTGTGAGAACCTGAATATTTCAATTGAAAATGCCCCTTTTCATTCTTCTTCATGAGTGCCACGGACCACAGCTGCTTCTAATCAACCATCTTGGATCAGGTGAACAATGCTGTGTTCAGTATTATTTGCTAGTCTTCTTTATTTTCTGAGGCTTCCTGCTGCAGTGATTTGGAAGTAAAAAGCAGCTTTTATTTAAATAATACTGGAATTTTTAGCTGATTAATGAGATCCTTTTGTATTCAATATTTTTGGTGGAATTTTAGAGAGGAGAGCATATGCATACCTAACGATACGGATATGCTATTAGGAAAATGTACAATTTAAATGTGAAATGCTTTTAATTTTCTGTGTAAAATGTCATGATCCTAAAATACAGACATAAAGAGCTAAAGTTGAAAAAACAAGAGAGACTCAGTAGTGTTTCCTCTGAAGTTCTTTGGAATTATCAGTGATCTTTATATTTGACTACCACATCTGCAGCTGGGGTTAAAGCAGATTGCACTTTCATTTTAGAAGTATAAACTGTTATTTAAAAAAATAGTTTAAAATTGTGCCATTCCTTTTTTATAAGAACATTCATTTATTTTGCAATTCACTTTATAAGGATATTCAAATGTCATTCATTTTCCTATTACCAAAGGTTTGTCTTTGATAGTACTTATATTAAATGGCCAAGTTTCTAAAACAAACTAATAAGATAATAGCTGGTAAAGCAAAACAAAGCCAATAACAAATCAATCCACCAAAAAATAAAAACAGAATGCTTGGTGTCTTGGAAGGCAATTTGTAGTATTCTGCAAAGTGAAGAGTTGATGTCAAATCTTGCATTATTAAATGACTTTTCTCAGGGATTACCTTGACACAATTTTGAAGCATATTTTTCCATGAATAAACCAATTTCCACCTAAGTGGTAAAATCAAGTTCAACTTGACTGTTACAGTGACAAAGATTATGCTGTCAAATCAGATGGACCTATGTGAAGGCATTTTTTAAGACAAATATAGAAAATTAAGTGCAAAAGAGAAGCACAAAAATAAAACTCTAATATTATAACATAAGCTTCAAAGAGAACTTTTCTTGCTTCTGTCTTTAAAATGGAGTTTACAATGGTTGACTCAATCTATTCTAGAAAATACTATAAAACAAAATTTATTTTCTCATTGACTTAAAAATTTCATTTTGGTTATTTTGAATGTCTGAGAGATATTTATTTTCTATATTGTTTTATATTCTCATTGTTAATATTATTTGTTTTTACCTTCTAATCTTGTAAGGTTTTATTCTCACAGCCTTTCAATTTCTATGACTTTTGTTATTTCTAAGTCATTTTGTGGAACCATTTATAGCTAATGGAACAGATCTGTATCCTTGGCTTGTTTCAACAGATTTGGTTTGCCTTCCTGGCTTATAACTTCTTATGGTAATTTCTACCTCCAGCTCTGACTCTGGAATAGCTGTCCAATAAATATCTACTAAGAAGATGAATAAACTTCTTGCCCTAGAAAATTGACAACCTATTTGTAAGGAATATAAGTCATAGTTTTTATACATTATGAAGTCTACAGATTAAAGTGTAATAATTTATTGAAATTAAATTTCTCAATGACAAAGTAGATGACTTTGTTGTATTCATCAAATGTGACATTGATTGTAGTATAATAGTAGATTCGTAATATGAGTTCCTAGTTGATACAATCCATTACTCTCAGTCTAAGAAGTGCACTCTGCACAGGTAACGTGAACTCAGAGCTCATTAAAAAGTAGGAATTCAAGTTAAAAGTCAAGGGCTTGACAACATGTCAACTTAGAAAATCACATTGATAAATATGTGCCTTTGTGAGATAATTATTAGATTGGTGCAAAGTAATTGTGGTTTTTGCCATTAAAAAGTAATGGTTAAAACTATAATTTTATTTTTGCACCAACCTAATGCTATCAAGAAGGCAAACGAAAACAAAAACAAAAAACACCAGAGCAAAATATCAAGTCTCCAGTCTGGGTGGTATGGATTTAATATTTTTACCCCCCCTAAAATTTGTATGTTGATGTCTAATCTCCAAAGTAATGCTATTTGGAGGTGATGCCTTTGGGAGATAATTTTGTCATGAAGGTAGGACCATCATGCACGGGATTAATATTCTTAAGAAGTGGAGACACAGGATATGAGGGTCTCTTTTTGCTTTATGCCATGTGTGGATACAATGAGAAGACAGCCATTAGGGGACTTGGGTAAGAACAAAATGACACAATAGAAAGCTCCACTGATTGTGTGTTCCACAAGGACACAATTTAACAACTATCTAAAAAGCACCTTCATTAAAACGAAAAACCAGTTGATCACTTACGGTATCTGGTTTTAACTTCGTATAACTGAAAGAGGCACTGAGGTGGTAGCAAAAAAGTTGTAAATCACCAAGTCCACCCCTCCCCAGCCCTGGCAGTGAGAGCCTGGTGCAGAGTGTATTTCTGTGCCCTGGGGAAAGAGAAAGCTCAGTGACTGTGAGGCATTGAACTCAGTGCTGCCCTTTTATAACAGAAAGTAAAACTGGACCACACTCGGCTGACACCTGCCTACAAAGGGTGCATGTAAGCCAGTGCTAGCCAGAAGGAACTCATCTATCCCAGTGGCTGGAACTTGACTTTCGACAAGCCTGGCTACTGTGGACTAAAGGGCTCTGGGGATCAAAATAATTTTGAAATACAGTTCAGGTCACAAAGACTGCGACTCTTAGGTGAGTTCTAGTGCTGAACTGGGTGAAAGACAGTGAACTAGGGGAATACTGACCCACTGAGACACCAGCATGGTGGCTAAGAGAGTGCTGGCATCACCCCTCCACTAACTCCAGGCTGCAAAGCTCAGGGCTTCAAAAGAGATCTTTTCTTTCTGCTTGAGAGGTGAAGAAGAAAGAATAGGGAAGACTTGTCTTGCATCTTGGATACAAACTTAGCTATAGCAGGACAGGGTACTTGTCAGAGTTGTGAGGCTACCTTTCCAGACCTAGCTCCGGGAAGGCATTTCAAGACACAGCCTGGGCCACAGAGGAACCTGTTACCTTGAAGGAAAGGACTCAGTCCTGACAGCATTCATTGTCTGCTAACTGAGGGCCTCATGGGCCCTGAATAACCAGCAGCAATACTCAGACATTGAGAGCCTTAGGTGAGACACTGAGACCTGCTGGCTTTGGTCAAGACTCAGCACATCACTGGCTGTGGTTGCTTTGGGGTGAGACTGCTTCTGTTTGAAAAAAGAGAAGGGGAAAGTAAAGGGGATTTTGTCTTACACCTTAGGTACCAGCATAGCCATAGGAGGGTAGAGCACCAAGTGGGTTTTTGGGGTCCCTGATTCTGTGGCTTGGCTCTTAGATAGTGTTTCTGGACCTACTCTGGGCCAGAGGGGAGCCCATTGCTCTAAAGGGTGAGCCCCGTGTCAGGCAGTATTCACCACAAGCTGAGTGGAGAACACTTGAGCATTGCGGGGATATCAGCATAGTCTGGCAGTACTCTCCATGGGCCTGTGGTCATAGTGGCCACAGGGTGAGGCTCTTCTGCCTTTGTAAAGAGGAAAGAATAGTGGGGCATACTGCATCTTGTGGTTTGAGTGCGCAGTTCAGCTGCAGAACAGTGTAACACCAAGTAGACTTTCAAAGTTTTGACTCTAGTCCCTGGCTCCTGGATGGTATTCCAGGATCTCCCTGTGGCTTAAGGAAAGTTGCTGCCTAAAAGATAAGAACACAAGCCTGGCTGGCTTTGCCATCTACTGATTGTAAAGTCCCAGGCCTTTGAGTGAACATAGGCAGTATCCTGGGAGTTACAGCAGGCCTTGGGTGAGACCCAGTGCTGTGCTGCCCTCAAATCTGACCCAGCACAGTACTAATGGTGATGGACACAGGGATGCTTGTGTCATTGCACCGCTCTTTAGATGGTCAGAACATAGAATGAGAGACTACAGTTGTTTGATAGAATGTAAAGAAAGAGAAAAGAATTTCTGCCTGATAACTCAGAGCATTCTTCTGGACCTTGCCCCCCAGACCATAAAGGCAATATCTCTATAAATCTGCAAGAACCACAGTGTTACTGGGTTTGAGGAGCCCTGTAAAGTAGATACAACTAAGATCACAACACACATGTCCTTTTGAATATCTGGAAAGCCTTCCCAGGAAGAACAGGTACAAACAAGCCCAGACTGCAAAAACTAAAATAAGCACCTGATTCTTAATGCTCAGAGACAGATGAACTGAGACTTGCTGGCTTCAGAAAGTATCAAACCATCCAGGAAAACATGGCCTCTTCAAATACACTAAATGAAGTGAGGCACCAGGGACCAATCCTGGAAAAACAGAGAGCTATGTGACCTTTCAGACAGCAAATTCCAGTAGCTGTGTTGAGGAAACTCAGAGTAATTCAAGATAACACAGATAAGGAATTCAGAATTCTGTTAGATAAATTCATCAAAGAGATTGAAATTTAAACAAAAAAGTGGAAATTCTGGCACTGAGAAACACAATTGGCACACTGAAGAATGCATGAGAATCTTTTAATAGCAGAGTTGATAAAGCAGAAGAAAGAATCAGTGAGCTTGAAGACAAGCTGTTTGAAAATATTCAGACAGAGGAGACAAAAAAAAGAATAATAATAATAATAAGAAGAAAACATATCTACAGGATTTAGAAAGTAGCCTCAAAAGGGCAAATCTAAAAGCTGGCTTTAAAGAAGAGGTAGGGAAAGAAATAGGGGTAGAAAGTTTATTCAAAGCGATAATAAAGACATTCCCTTAACCCTAGGGAAAGGTATCAATATCCAAGTACAAGAAAGTTACAGAACACAAAGCAGTAAACCACTTCAAGGTATTAATAATCAAACCCCCAAAAGTCAGGATAAAGAAAAAGGATCCCAAAAGCAGCAAGAGAAAAGAAACAAACAACATACAATGAAGCTCCAACAGGTCTACTTTTCAGTGGAAACCTTACAGGCCAGGAGGGAGAGGAAAGACATATTTAAAGTAATGATGGAAAATAATTTTTACCCTAGAATAGTATATCTCTTGGAAATGTCTTTCAAACATGAAGGAGAAATGCAGACTTGCCCAGAGAAACAAAAGCTTAGGGATTTCATCAACACCAGATCTGTCCTACAAGAAATGTTAAAGGAGTACTTCACTCAAAGAAAAGAACATTAATGAGCAATAAGAAATCATTTGAAGGTATACAACTCACTAGCAATAGTATATACATGAAAAGCACAGACTATTGCCGGGCCGGTGGCTCATGCCTGTAATCCAAGCACTTTGGAGGCCAAGGCAGGCAGATTGCCTGAGGTTGGGAGTTCAAGACCAGCCTGACCAACATGGTGAAACCCTGTCTTTAAAAAAAAAAAACAACTAAAAAAAAAAAGAAAAACACATAATATTAATACTGTGACTGTGGTGTGTACTTTTATGTAGAAAGACTAAACAATGAAGCAATTAAAAATAACTACAACTTTTCAAGACATGGACAGTACAAGAATACATAAGTAGAAACAACAAAAAGTTAAAGAACAGGGGAATGAAGATAAGGTGTAGAGTTTTAATTAGTTTTCTTCTTGCTTGTTTATGCAAACAGTATTACGTTGTTAACAGGGTAAAATAATGAGTTGTAAGATTGTGTTTGCCAGCCTCATGGAGCCTCAAAACAAAAACATATAACAGATACACAAAAAGTAAGAAGCAAGAAACTAAATCATATCACCAGGAAAAATCATCTTTACTACCAGGAAGACAGGGAGGAAAGAAAGAAGGAAGAGAAGACCACAAAACAACCAGACAACATATAACAAAATGGCAGGAGTAAGTCCTTAGTTAATAATGATGTTGAATGTTAATGGACTAAACTCTCCAAAGACATAAACAGGCTGAAGGGATGAAAAAACAAGACTCAATGATCTGCTGTCTACAGGAAACACACTCTGCCTGTGAAGACATGCATAGACCAAAAATAATAGGGTGGAAAAATAAGCCAAAAAGAGGACAGGAGTTACTATACTTATATCGGACAAAATAGATTTCAAGAAGAGACAAAGAAGGTCACCATATAATGATACAGAGGTCAATTCAGCAAGATAATATAATTTTAAATATATATGCACCCAACACTGGGGCACCCAAATATATAAAGCAAGTATCATTAAGGCTAAACAGAGAAATATACCTCAATTCAGTAATAGTTTGAGACTGCAGCACCTCACTTTCAGCATTGGGTAGATCTTCCAGTTACAAATCAACAAAGGAACATCAGAATTAAACTGAACTATAGACAAAATGGACCTAATAGATATTTACAGAACATTTCATCCAGTGGCTGCAGGATACATATTCTTTTTCTCAGCACATTTATGACAAACAAGTCATAAATCATTTAAGAAATTGAAATAATATCAAGCATTTTCTCTGACTATGATGCAATAAACCTAGGAATCAAGAACAATAGGAATTTTGGAAACTGTTCAAATACACAGAAATTAAACAATATGCTTCTGAATGACCAGTGAGTTACCGAATAAATTGGAAAGAAAATTAAAAATTTTTTGAAACAAATGATAATGGATCCACAACATACCAAAATGTGTGAGATACAGCACAGACAGTATCAAGAGGAAGTTTATAGTTATAAGTGTCTACATCAAAAAAGGAGAAAAGCTTCATATAAACAACTTAACAATGCATCTTAAAAAACTAGAAAAATAAGAGCAAACCAAACCCAAATTAGTAGAAGAAAAGAACAGAGCAGAAATAAATGAATTCAAATGAAGAAAACAATCCAAAAGATCAGTGAAACAAAAAGTTAATTTTTTGAACAATTAACAAAATTGAGAAGAGAGCCATTGGCAAATCAGGAAGTGAGTCCTCAGCCATTTGACAGCCAATCTCCTGGTGCCATGATTTTGGACTTCTCAGTCTCCAGAATTGTAAAAAACTGTTTGTTGTTTAAGCCATTCAGTCTATGATCCAAATGAACTAAGACATTGGGGCTGAAGTCCTTATACACATTCTCTAGGTTCACCTGAAATCTCAGAGACTCTGAAACACTTACTTAAGAAGCTATGTTTTTACTATTGAATCAGCATTATGATCTTAGCCTTGGCAACAGTAGTGTAGTGAAGGCCAGAGTCTTGTTCTAATAAATACACCTTGGCTGGCATAACTATAGAATGGAATCATTCCTCTTGCCTCCACTTTTTTGTTTCCTCTCTGCACCTTATGGCTATTTCTGATAAAAATAACCATAAGGTGCCGAAAGGCTGCATGCTGGAAAGAAGAGTAAGAAGCTGAAGATTTCACAGTTTTATAGTTTTGAGCTCATCAAGAAGTTCTTCTTTTCCTTTGGGAGGGGTTTTACTTAGAATTTTCAAACCTAAGAAATTTAGGGAACAGTTATTACAACTTTAAAAAGAATACTAGTGAGAAAATAAACTTTGTAAGCAGGAGTTGGGTTTTCAATGTCGTGTAATATATTATCACAGCAAAAGCACAGGATTTGGGATCAGGAGGCTTCAACTCTAGTCCCACCTCTGCCATTGACCAGCAATGTGACTCTGTGGACCTAATTTATTCATCAGTACAATGAGGTATTTAAAATATTGTATCTTTGCAGTCACAGATTGTATGATTCTACTATGGCTCTCACCACTCTTGCTAAATAAAGTATTCAATCTTGAGCTGAACTCTGAATCCTTAGTACTGCGCTTGCTTTAAAATATATTTAGCTACTTCTTTAAAAAATGAGAAATAGCACATGCATACCTTTCTGAAGCCACTGGGCTTTATATCAACTTGTTCATGACAGTTTTATACTTAAAGGACAACATATATCAAGGGGATGGTCCTCTCTGTAACTCTTGACGTATTTTACATCATCACGCCAATGCACTTTCAGCTACTTATGCCAATGGTGTGGTGGTAGTCAAGGTCTTAAAGTGTCCTTGGTTGACTTAAGCAAAATGGAGTTTTCTGTGCTTCTTAACGCTTTGTATTAAAAAGTATATATCTTATAGTGAGAACTGTGGGTAGAAAACTGCAATCAGTGATAAAACAAATACATCTTTTTGCAGGACACAGAAATCAGTACTCAAATTGTGTATGTATAAGTATCCTTGAAAGCTCTAAAGGTCACTATATTTTCCAATGACAGTGGTAGGTTAATGCTCAATATTGCATTTGAGTAGCACCAATTTATTAAAATACAGTGTAGAAAAATAAGGTAGCCTAGCTGAATCCTAAATTAAGAAATTTGGTGAAGTCTAGATGCTTTCCAAACTTTAGTCTGAATTAAGCATTGTTGATGACAATAACTGTTCTGTTTTTTCTATATTGATGCTGTTTCTTCCAAAGCAATTGCTACGCTTTGTTAAGTATATAGTTAGTCAAATATAGATGTTCTTGATTTATTCCTAAAGAATAATTTATGATCTTGTTAAAGAAGGATTTATTGTTCTTCAAGTAACAACATGAAATTCATGTTTTCTCCAATAAATCTAAAAAGTCTTGTATTAAAATGTAGCTGCAAATGCAACAAGCAACTTGGACAAATCTCAAAAACATTATGCTGAACAAAAAAAGCCCCTCCACTTCCATACCAACCTATGGTGATGTATTTAAGAAAGTATTTTATTTTGGAAAGGCATAGAGAATGGGAGCAAGGATCATGGATTTCCTTAAGAGGGGCACAAAGGGAATTTTCTGGGGTGATAGCAATGATTTATATCTTCTTTCGTACAGTCTTTATACAGGTATAATATAAGTGTCAAAATTCATTGACCTAAACACTTATGATCTATGAATTTTATTGCATGGAAATTATACTTCAATAAGAAATGATCTGAAAAAGAATATTCTGAAAAATTGATATTTGTATACAAAAACAATCATTAAAACTTGCAAGTGAAAAACAATGGGGGCCAGGCTTGGTGGCTCACGCCTGTAATACCAGCACTTTGGGGGCTGAGGCTGGCGGATAACGAGGTCAGGAGATTGAGACCATCCTGGCCAACATAGTGAAACCCCGTCTCTACTAAAATACAAAAAAATAGCCAGAGAGGTGGTGCATGCCTGTAATCCCAGTTACTCAGGAGGCTGAGACAGGGGAATCTCTTGAACCCAGGAGGAGGAGATTGCAGTGAGCTGAGATTACACCACTGCACTCCAGCCTGGTGACAGAGCAAGACTCTGTCTCAAAAAAAAAAAATAAATAAAAATAAAAAAGGCCAGGCGTGGTGGCTCATGCCTGTAATCCCAGCACTTTAGGAGGCTGAGGTGGGCAGATCACGAGGTCAGGAGTTCGAGAACAGCCTGGCCAACATGGTGAAACCCCATCTCTACTAAAGATGCAAAAAATTAGCCTGGCGTGGTGGCAGATGCCTGTAGTCCCAGTTACTCGGGAGGCTGAGGCAGAAGAATTGCTTGAACCTGGGGGGCAGAGGTTGCAGTGAGCCAAGATTGTGCCATTCCACTCCAGCCTGGCACTCAATCATTTGAAGTTTATAGAAATTGTCCTGAAGACAAATGGCAAGTGTAAAAAATATTTATTAAAATAAATTTACAAAATCTCTGCAGTGAGAGTCTGTGGCATTTAGATCACAGTCCACTCTCTTCATCCCCAGCTCAGAACAAAAGAAGCCACACTCAAAATGTGTGCAACTTAGAACAGTGGGCTCTTTGTTTCCCCAGATCCCAGTTTAGACTACAGAGGCTTAGCTTGAGATGAGCCAACTGTTAGCATTTCTCTCCCCCACTCAGTTACATGTTTTAGACTCTCTATTCTACACCAGAAAAATTGAGATGTCTGGAGCTTTCTTCTTCCATTTATCTCTAAATGACAGGGTGGATATTCTACCCTAGGAACTGCAGGCCAAGAATACTAAGCCCCAATCACTTATGCTTTAACTTACTCACAGGGGAGAGATTTTATTCTAAGAGAGGAAAGCCTATAGTGACAGAGGCTAATGACCCCACCCTGTACCCCACTTGTATAGCATGATATCGGAGAGAAGTAAATCTTTATTCCCATCTACAGTATCATAGCAGTAGTGCAGGTTTTGCTGAGAGAGAGAAGCAGGCCTTAAGAACAGAGAGTTCCATAGCTCTCCTCAAGAGAATTGCCTTTATTTGGAACAGAGTGTGAGGAAGTCCAAACCCAAGGGCACGGTTGAAAACCATAGGGATTTTGGTGGTAAACATTCAAGTAAAAGTTGATGGGTTCCTTAGAAAAGCAAGCTAAACTATAGACAAGATAGAGGTTTAAAAAAGTACCAGAAAAAGAGAACACTAAGAGGAACCCTGCTCCAGTCAGAACAAGTCCTAAAGCTTAATCTGAAAAATTACTCTTGCAGGATCCAGAATTTAATTGAATCAGACTTAGAAGTAACTTACTGCAAAGCATTGATGAGAACACTAGGGTATTCATCTGGTAATTCATGGAGGTAATTGGCGGTAATTAGCTGAATATGTTACCAACACAGAAAGACAAATTGAAAGAAGAGAGATCAAGAAAAGAGATGGTTCAAGAGAGCCCACCTAAAGTCACTGTCATAACAGAGTGCCAGGATCTGGATGTTTGTGTCTTCCCCAAATTCATATGCTGAAACCTTATCCCCAACGCAGTAATAGTAAAAATTGGGGCCTTTAGTAAAAGGTGATTAGGTCATAAGGGCAGAACCCTTATGAATGGGATTAATCTCCTTGGAAAAAAGCCCAAGCAAACTTTTTGCCACACTGTCATGTAAGGGCACAGCGAGAAGTCACCGTTTATAAAGAAATGAACCCTCATCAGATGCCAAATCTGCCTGAACCTTGATCATGGACTTCTTAGCCTCCAGAACCATGAGAATAAATGTCTGTTGTTTCAGTTTATGTTGTTTTGTTGTAACATCCTGATGAGCTAAGACACAGGTGCATACATTCAAGACTAAGGAATGAGATCAGGAATTACACATTATGGGGGAAGTAGGCTTCACTTAAATAGTTCAGACAAGTTGCTAAACAAATAACCCACCAAACAATAATGGGTACATGGAGGGGAGAAGGATATCAGCATCCAGAGGTGCTACAACATATTATTTAAAATCTCCAGTTTTTAACAAAACATTTATGGGGCATGATATCAAAAAAAGGAAACGTAACCTATACCTAAGAATAATAAAAATCAGTCCACAGAAATTCCCAATAAAGGTATTCAGGTGTCATATTTAACAGAAAAGACTTCAAGGAAGTAGTTTTAAACATGTTCAAAGAACAAAAGTAAGTCATATTTCAAAAAGTAAAGAAAGGTATGATGATTATGTTTTCTTAAGAAGAGAATATCTATAAAAAAATAGAAATTATAAACAAATATACAGTTTTTTAAAAAAGTCAAATTATCATCTTTTGCAGATGATAGCCTAATGTTTAGAGAAACCTAAGACTCCATGAAAAAACACTTAGAATTGCTAAATTCAGTAAATGTTTAAGAAACAAAATTAGCATACAAAAATCAGTAGTGTTTCTATATACTAACATCTATCAATCTGAAGAAGAAATCAAGGAAGCAATTTCATTTTTAATAGGTACAAAAAATGCCTAAGAATAAAATTAACTAAAGTATTTATAGATCTCTAGGGAAAAAAAAACTATAAAACACTAATGAAAGAAATTAAAGAAGAAACAAATAAATGAAAATATATCCCATGCTCATATATTGAAAACATAATGTTAAAATGTCTATACTACCCAGAGAAATCTACAGATTCAATATAATTACTATCAAATGACCAATGACATTCTTCACAGAAATAAAAAAAAAAAAAAACCCTGAAATTCATGTGGGCCACAAAAGACCCTGAGTAAGTAAAGCAATCTTGAGCAAAACGAACAAAGCTGGAGGCATCACAATACCTAATTTTAAATTATATTACAAATCTGTAGTAACCAAAACAGTATGGTACTAGCATAACAACTGACACATAGGCCAATAAAACAGAATAGAGAACCCAGAAATAAATCCATACATTTAACAGAAAACTCATTTTTGACAAAGACATCAAGAACATACATTAAAGAAAGGACAATGTCCTTAACAAATTGTACTGGGAAAACCGGATACCCATATTTGGAAGAATAAAACTAGATCCCTCTATTTAATCATACACAAAAATCAACTCACAATAAATTAAAGACTTGAATGTAAGACATGAAACTATGAAACTTCTAAAAGAAAACATTGGGAAAATGATATAGGGCATTGGCCTGGGCAAAATTTTTTTAGGTAACACCTCAAAACTCCAGGCAACAAAAGAATAAAATAGACAAATGAGATTACATCAAACTAAAAAGCTTCTGCATAGAAAAAACAACAACAACAAAAATAAACAAAGTGAAGAGACAACATACACAATGGAAGAAATTATTTTTAAATGATCCATCTGACAAGGGATTAATATCCAGAATACTAAAAAACTCAAGCAACTCAATAGCAAAAAAAAAAAAAAAAAAAAACTCCAAAAATAATATAATTTAAAAATGGGGCAAATGATCTAAATAAATACTTTTCAAAAAGAGATATATGAATTGTCCAACAGGTAAAAGAAAAAATGCTCAACATCACTAATCATCAGGGAAATGCAAATCAAAGCCACAATTAGATATCATCATCTCATTCCAGCTAGAATGGCTATTATCAAAAGAGAAAAAAATAGTAAATGCTAGTGAGGATGTGGAGAAAATACAATGGTCATAGGCTGTTGGTTGGAATGTAAAGTAGTACAGTCATTATGGAAAACAGTATGGAGGTTCTTCAAAAAAGTAAAAATAGAACTACCATATGATCAAGCCATTCCGCTTCTGGGTATATTTCCAAAAGGAAGAAAATCAGTATATTGAAGAAATGTCTACACTCTTATGTTTATTGCAGCACAATTCACAATAGCCACGATATGGATTCAACCTAAATGTCCATCAAAAGATAAATAGGTAAAGAAAATATGGTACATACATACAGTGAAATATTCAGGCATAAAAATTAATTTTTTCCATCTACAGTAACATAGATGGAAATGAGATGATGTTAAAGGAGAAGTGAATCACAGAAAGGCAAATCTTGCATGATATCACTCTTTCGAAGGAGATAAAGAAGTGGGTCTCAAGGACGTAGGTAGTAGAATGGTGATTTCCAGAGGTTGGGAAAGGAAGGGGAAAATGGGTGATGAAGAGAAGTTGGTTAAGGGGCACAAAAATACAGTAAAGTACAAAGAATAAGTTCTGGTATTTGATAATATGGAAAATTATAGTTTTAACTAATTTACTGTATATATTAAAATAACTAAAAAAATAAGTTTTGTAATATTTTCAACAAAGAGAAAAGATAAATGTTTAAGGTGATGCATATATCAATTACCCTGATCTGATCACTGTACATCACATACACGTATCAGAATATCACATCTATCCACAGAATATATACAACTATTATGCCTCAATAAAATGTAAGTCAATAAAAAACATCTGGAGTTGAACGTAGAATAACTAAAATTTTAAAATCGCTAAAGAAGCATAACACAGATTTGAGCTGTCAGAAAAATGAATAAGCAAACTTAAATTGATAGAGTTTATGCAATCTAAAAAACAGAGAAAAAATAACGAGGAAAAAATAGAGCTTCAAACAACTGTGGGACACTATAAAGTGCATCAACGTGTACATAAGATGATGTCCAGAAGGAAAAAAAAAAGAATAAAAATATTTTACAAAACTATTGCAGAGAACTTTCCAAATTTGATGAAAAACAGTAATCTTAAACCACAATATGATACCACTGTATATCCACTAAGGTGGCAATAACCCCCCAAACTAGGAAATAGCAAATGTTGGTTAGGGTTTAAAGAAATTGGAGCCCTTATATACTACTGTTAGGAATATCAAATGACGCAGCTGCCATGAAGAACAGTTCACTTGTTATTCCATAAATTAAACTAATATTTACCACCTTACTTAGCAATTCTATTCATAGGTATATACCAAAAAGAATTGAAAACAGCCATTCAAACAAAAACATGCACATGAATGTTTATGGCATCACTATGTACAATAAATGGTAGAAACAATGCAGATTCCGTCAACAATCAAAACGAAAATGAATCAGTAAATAAAATGTGGTATAATAATATAATTGAATATTATTCAGCAATTCAAAGAATCAAGTATAAATGCATAGTATAATACTGATAAACCTTGAAAACATTTGCTAATGGAAAGAAGCCAGACAAAAAATGTGACAAACTGCTAGTATATGGCCTCATTTATATGAAATTTTAAGAACAGACAAATTCACAGAGACTGAAAGCTGATTTTTTATTTTATTTTATTTTATTTATTTTTTTGAGATGGAGTTTCGCTCTTGTTACCCAGGCTGGAGTGCAATGGCGCAATCTCAGCTCACCGCAACCACCGCCTCCTGCGTTCAAGCAATTCTCCTGCCTCAGCCTCCCAAGTAGCTGGGATTATAGACATGCACCACCATGCCAAGCTAATTTTTTGTATTTTTAGTAGAGACGGGGTTTCACCATCTTGACCAGGATGGTCTCAATCTCTTGACCTCGTGATCCACCTGCCTCGGCCTCCCAAAGTGCTAGGATTACAGGCATGAGCCACCGTGCCTGGCCTATTTTATTTTATATCTCTGGGGGGGGTTTAGATAAGAAAATGAAGAATGACTGCTTAATGCATATGGGATTTTCTTTGGTGGTGATGAAAATGTTCCATAACCTGATAGTGGCAATGGTATCAATTGAACAATATAGTGAATGTACTAAATGCCATTAAATTGTATCCTTTGGTTAAAACGGTTAATTATATGTTACGATATATAATGCAAAAAAATGAAAGCCCACATTATCTACACATCCAAGAACCTCGGTGAACACATAACGTCAAGGAACATAATCATAAGTAAAATAAATACAAAGAGATTGATACCCAAGGACATTATAATAAACATTTTGAAAGACAAAGACAAAGAAAATCTTAAAAAGAGAAAGTGAAAAATAACTTGTTATGTACAAGGGATATCCAAGAAGATTAGCAGGTGACTTCTCATAAAAAAGTAGAAGTGAGAAAATAATGCAATATTCAAAGTGCTAACAGAAAAACAAAACAAACCACCAACCAAGAGCCTTATATCCAGCAAAACTAACTTATAAAAATAAGTATAAAGTAAACATATTTCCAAATAAAGAAAAAGGGAGAATTTATTGTTAAATGACTCTACAAACAAGAAATACTAAAGGAAGTTCTTCAAGATGAAAGCAAGTGATTATAGACAGTAATCTGAATTCATAGAATAAAACACTGTGTCTCAGTGTCTGCCTTTATAAGAAAGCATCTCAAATATTCTTTCAGCATTGACATTTTTATGATTCTTTACCAGCACTGGCTTATAGCTTCTGAATATTTCCCTGCCTTTAACTGCAGCTCACCTGATTTTTTGAATTTTGGTTCTCAGTCTGGACCTAAATCTCAATTTCTGTGTCTGGCTGACTTCCTGGCTCTCACCCTGGTCATATTTACTTTTCCTTATTCTTTTTTAAAAAATACAGGTGTTCTTTGCTTTGTTATCTCTCTTCTTGTGTTTCCTGACCCCGGCCCATGTTTGAATTGACTTAGTCTTGTTCTCCACCCACTTTCACCTTGACCTTCCCAATCCAAGTAAATTCCAAAATGTTGACATCTTAACTCCAAACAACAACAATAAAGGGAAAAATTATTTTCAGTTTTAGGCACTGCAGGTTATTTAGAAGGTAAGGTCTGGTGACAGTAAACAAGTTAAAATAGGCTATGTATTTTATAAAATATTTTGTTTACTATAAATGTATCATATGAATCAATAGAAGAAAGTATTAAGTATTTGGCTGTTGTGCATCTGTTTAAAAAGTCTGAGTTTAAGCTGAAAATGTATAAAGTAAAATTATTATAAAGAGCTTTTTTTTGGCCGGGTGCGGTGGCTCAAGCCTGTAATCCCAGCACTGTGGGAGGCTGAGGCGGGTGGATCACCAGGTCAAGAGATCCAGACCATCCTGGTCAACATGGTGAAACCCCGTCTCTACTAAAAATACAAAAAATTAGCTGGGCATGGTGGCGCGTGCCTGTAATCCCAGCGACTCAGGAGGCTGGGGCAGGAGAATTGCCTGAACCGGGGAGGCGGAGGTTGCGGTGAGCCGAGATCGCGCCATTGCACTCCAGCCTGGGTAACAAGAGCGAAACTCCGTCTCAAAAAAAAAAAAAGAGCTTTTTTTTTTTTTACTTTAAACAAAATGAATACAGTTAACTTATCAATTATTAGGTACAAAGTTATATTTTACAATCCATAATGCCTTTTGTTTAAAAATAGCAAAACACACTATGCATTAATAAAAATGTAAATTATTTGAATTTACTGGGAAGACCACTGACATTAAGGGCACAGAAAAATCACTTTTCTTTATGATTTTCTGTAACAAATCTGTAAAATATTAAACTGAGGATGATGCAACAGTTCTTTTAAGAAGATAAACCAGTGTGTTTGCTTTTTCTCTCTCGCCATATATATATATATATATACACACATACATATAGATTTATTGAGAAGTATATATACCTAAAGATAGATAGAATATATATATATTCAAAAAATATATATATTCAGGTAAAATAGAATATGTATATTCAAAAATATATATATATTCAGGTATATATATGTGTATATGTGTGTGTGTGTGTGTGTGTGTGTGTGTGTGTGTGTATGGAGTCTTGCTCTATTGCCTAGGCTAGAACACAGTGGTGTAATCTTGGCCCACTGCAACCTCCACGTCCCAGGTTCAAGTGATTCTCCTGCCTCAGCCTCTCAAGAAGTGGGGACTACAAGTGCCTGCTACCACGTCTGGCTATTTTTTTTTTTTTTTTTTTTTTTGTATTTTTAGTAGAGACAGGTTTTTTCTTTGTTGGCCAGGCTGGTCTCGAACTCTTGATCTCAGGTGATGTGCCCTCTTTGGCCTCTCAAAGTGCTAGGATTACAGGTGTGAGCCACCACACCTGGCACATTTTCTTTTCAGCCCATGCTCTACAGAATCTCATAGTCAGTAATAAATGGCTTAGTTTAATGAACATGTTGGCATTTTCATAAAATAAAATTGTTTTGGATGGAGGCATTTTTGATCAACCTCCTATGACCTCTACTGTTCCATCTGTGTTTATAGGTGGGTGACTGTGACATCCCAAAGTGGTAACTTGTGCCAGAAGGATCACAGTACCCACCAGCACTGCAGATTATGATAGAGACTTCTGGAATAGACACAATTATGTGATTTCTAAAGATACATGATCATGAGTCAAAATGTGCTCTTAAAACACTTTGCTACTGGATACTTCTTAAATAGAGGGGTTTTGACTGGACTTTGCCAGCTCTGGTGTGGCACTTCTTGTTTCAACTCCTTATGTTTCCCCCTGGTTTCCAGAAGCTAAGATTGTCCTTCAGAAGGAAACTGGAGTTTGGAGTCAGAAAGAACTAAGTTTGAATTACTTGCTATCTGTGTTTTGATGAAGATTTTCAATCTAAGGTCCCATTCCCTTGTCTGTAAAATGAAAGTAATACCTTCCAGATTTTGAGGATTAAATGTAATAATACCTGAGAAGTTATTAGTATATGGACATTATTCACTAAAAGACTCCGGTTTGAGTTAACATTGTGGATATTGAGAATGAAATTACACAGAGCCAAGAATCATCCACAAATGCTGACAGGTAAGAAATCCAACCTATGGTTAGCATTCTTGCTGTGTTTCATTCATTGGTGATGACAAAGAAAGTGGCTAATGGTATGGTAAAAGATAAAGCCACCTAAGAGATTGTCTTTATAAGAGATAACCATATTGCTGCCCCAAATATGTTACTTTCCCTGCAAGATCTTAAAAATGTCATCAAAGGGAAATATCTGTTTTTATTAATCTATTCTTTGTTGTTTTATTGTATAATATATATTTTTTCTTGAATAACATTATAATATTAAAAGTTGTAAAATTCAGAAATTGATGCCCATATTCCTCTACTCAACTATAAATATTCCTTTAGAAATATTTGTCAATGCACTACATACTCTGGATATTTCTCAGTGCAGTATAGGCAATGCTATAATTTGTCATGCTGCTATTAACAAATTTGGTAAATCCAGTGACATTTTAGAGTAGTTCAAAAGCATTTTTCTGAGGTCACCTGCATTAGTAAAAGCGTCTTCTTTTTACTAGTTTCTCTGCTTGATTTTTTAAAATTTTTTGCTATTTCTTTCACTCTCTCCCCACCCCCTGCCTCTTTCTCTCTCTCTCTCTCTTGTTCTCTCTCTCTCTATCTAAAGAGACTAAGATTTGCTAGGGAAGAATTTAGAGGACTATAGGTAGGTAAAAGGAAGTGTCAACTTTGGCAATTACATTTATTACCATGATTGTCAGGAATATCAAAAATTGCAATTACGAGGAGTCCATCTGAAGATATTTAACTATGTTATGTCTAATGTGTCTTTACCAAAACGAAATGAAACCAGCTACTTTTGGTATGTGGTATTTAGTTTTCTGGTCCTGTGATAGTTTGCTAAGAATAAGGCCTCCAGCTTCATCCATGTCCCTTCAAAAGACGTGATCTAATTCTTTTTATGGCTGCATAGTATTCCATGTTGCATATGTACCTAAAGCAAATAGATTTTAAATCGTAAGCATAGATGAAGATTGAGGTAACACCAGTAAATGGAGTTGCCTTAGATAATGTGTATAATGTCAAGAGATTCTTGTCCAGATACTGTGGTGAGTCCTCAAAAATCTAAGGCAGAAATACCATTTGACCCAGTAATCCCATTACTGGGTATATGCCCAGGGAAATATAAATTATTCTGTTCCAAAGACACATGCATGCATATGTTCATTACAACACTGAGGGAATGTGTTCTCTTTCCGGGTCCACGAGGGGGCGTAGTTTTAAGGGCAAGAACTTCCCAGTGCCATGCCCCCCTCCCATCTCTCTCCCTCTGGGAGTTTTAACAGGTTTATGTTTGAATTTTGCAGGCGGGAGAAGAAACTAAGAGTCAATCACCCCAGCGGAAGTTTAAAAGAACTCCTTTCATTGGCCAGAGGAACTTGGGAAGATGGGAATTTCTCCCAGGATAAATTCCCCTGCTCCTTCACCCACACCGGATTTCCAGCTCTCTGGAATCCCCTCCCACATGGTGGGAGCTCCCTTTCCCCTCTGGGATTTCCCCTCTGTAATCTCCTTCCACACTCTTCATGGAAGTCTGTCTCTTCCTCTTCTTGCCTTCTCTTTTCTCTACCTAAATAAAATCACCTTTCTGCAACACTTCTTGGGTCCGACGTTTACTTTTATGAGGATACGGTGCACCTACAGTGGTCCTATCACTTATTCTTTAAGAGGTTGGAGGCCAAGAACCCACAGCATTCTCTCGGGGGAGCTGTGCTTCACCGGCACCCAAGAAAAAACCTGGCTACAGAATTAGCACCCAACGTAGGGCAAAAGAAGTGAAGTGTAAAAAAGAAAACACTGGAGATGTAAGTGAAAATATTGGACCCTTCTCACTTGCTTTCTATCCTGTCTCTTTAAGAACACCTGAAGCAGTCACAGCCAGGTGGGACTACAGGGAACTGTAGTGGCACTGAGCCACGGTAACACAAGCTAGCCAGAACTAAAAGCGCACCTTTTCTTCCAAGCTGTCTTTCTCTCTCCTCCCCTCTCCCCCACCCCTCTCAGCTGCTTCTCTGGGCAAAAAAAAAAAAAAAAAAAACCGAAAAGAGAAAAAAAAAAACCTGTTGGGAGTTGGGACAAGCAAATGCTCTCTGTACCAGGAGTAGAACTGGGCTTGCACGGGTGTGGACGGGTTTTGGGCTCTCGAACTGGCGGGGTGGAGTGAGCGTGCTCTCCGACCCTTGGGTGTTTCACTCCTTGCTGGCTGAAATGGGAACTAGGGCCGTCCACAGCCTAGACCTGCAGTAAATCACAGCCAGGCAGGGGGAAGAGCTTGGGTCAGGGGGCCAAGGTGCATTCCTGCGGGGTGCAGAGGCTCTGAGCAAAGCAGCAGCACTTAGAAAAGCACCGAGGGGAAATACTTTTGCTGGTTCGCTTGCTCACATTCAGATGCCTAGTTGGGGGCAGCATGAAACCGCAGAATGCGGCTGTTAAAACCACCACAGTCAAGGATAGAACAAGACCTTCCACCAGGGTGCTACCATGGCAGCTGAGGTTCCCAGTGTGGGCAGCGGCTGGAGGAGTGGCCAAGGATGCGCACATGGTCCCAGCAACATGGCGGTGGCTGGTCCCCGAGCAGGCCAGTGGCAAACTTTCCCCTCTGGCAGGAGGCAGGGTAAAAAAGGCACACCAATGGGTGGGGCAGCTGCAGCTGCCCAGCCTGCTTCTTTAAATTGTGGGTTCTAACAGCCCATTCCTAGAAGCTTACCCTGCTTTTAAAATTGGCCTGCAAAATTGGACCTTTGCTGGAAATATTGGTGCCCATCTCCTGAGCCTCACTGCCCTCGTCATAGCTCATTGGTATGGTTACCACCCAATTCAATAGCTCCTTCATTCCATGCCTCTATGGTCATCACTGGAAGTCATGCGAGGCCATGGGTGTGAGTCCATGATGCTGGTAGGTTGTGATTGGAATCCAGTTCATGGAGAGCTCTCTAATAAGATGGATCATGCATCTTGGGCACACAATATTTTGGGGTACTGATTGAAAACGTTTCATTTCAGTACCCATTTTACCTGGGGGACACCTCAGGTTGAAGTGGCTGTAATTTTTAACTAGGGATGCAGGCATCCCTTGTGTTCAATTTCAGATGGGTGCTTCTATTCCCAAGCTCAAGTCCCAATTAAAATGTATACTGGAAAATTGAGACCAGTTTGACACACGACTCTTGAAGAAGAAGCGGCTCATCTTTCTGTGCCGAACAGAGTGGCCAAAATACCCCCTGCTGAGTGGAAAAACCTGGTCTCCAAAGGGAAGTATAAGTTATAACACTATTCTACAATGAGACCTGCACTGTAAAAGCAAGAGTAAATGGTTTGAGGTCCCCGGTGTGTAACTATTCTTTTCTCTAAGGAATAAGCCTCAGCTCTGTCAAAACTGTGTCCCTTACCCTATTCAGCCCTCCTCAGGACTACCTCCACCTGTGGGACTCCCTGTGGCAGCTACCCCCACCAATGCCAACCAGGGATCCTCGGCTCCCATACCCCAACAGGAGCCAGGGAGGGCCAAGACAGCCAGGGTATCTCAGGCTACCCAGACTCCCAAACTCTGCCCTGTACAGGCAGTGGGAGCAGAATTTGGCCCAGTGAAGGTGCACGCCCCCTTCTCACTTTCTGACTTAAAGGAAATTAAGGTGGACTTAGGAAGGTTTTCAGATGACCCAGACAAGTTCATAGATGTTCTTCAGGGCCTGGGTCAATCCTTCGAATTAGACTGGCAGAATGTCATGCTTTTGCTTAATCAAGTCTTAACCAGCAATGAAAAAGAGGCTGCTCTAGCAGCAGCTCAAGAGTTTGAGGACAATTCTTACCTTCGTCAGGTGCATAACCTGATGACGCCAGAGGATAAGGATAGATATCCCACAGGTACTCAGGCAGTCTCTGCCATGGATCCTCACTGGGATGAGGATTCAGAACAGGGGCCTAGAACCGTAAGCATTTCCTGACCTGTATACTTGAGGGATTAAGGAGAATTAGGAAGAAGCCAATGAACTATGCAATGTTATCCACCATAACTCAAGGAAGGGAAGAAAGCCCAACAGCCTTCCTTGAGCAATTGCAAGAGGCTTTAAGAAGTACACTCCCCTGTCACCAGTCTCTACTGAGGGTCAGTTAATACTAAAGGACAAGTTTATTACTCAGTCAGCAGCAGATATCAAGAGGAAGCTTCAGAAGCTGGCCTTGGGACCAGAACAGAGTCTAGAATCATTGCTGAACCAGGCAACCTCGGTGTTTTATAATAAAGACCCGGAGGAACAGGCTGAAAGGAACAGGAGAGAGCAGAGAAAGGCTGCTGCCTTAGTCATGGCCTTCAAGCAAGCAGACCCCAGGGGCTCAAATGAGGGAAAGGCTCCGGTTAGCCTTCAGTCTGGCAGAACTTGTTACCAGTGCTGTCTAAAGGGACATGTTGTAAGAAAATGTCCCCACAAGAATAGACCACCACACATCCATGCCTGCTGTGCCAAGGAAATCACTAGAAAGCACACTGTCCCTGGGAACCAAGGTCCCCTGGGCCTGAGGTATCTAACCAGATGACCCTATGGCAGGACTGGGGATGCCTGTAACAAGTGTCAGCAAAAGCCATCACCCTCACAAAGCCCCAGGTAAGGATAGCCATAAAGGTCCAGGAAGCCAATCTTCTCCTGGGCGCTGGCACGGCCTTCTCTGTATTTCTCTCCGGCCTTGGAAACTTAGGTCTGCTATTAGGAAAGTTACTACCTCTCTTCTATTACCATAAGCTATCTCAGAAGCTAATTAATAACAAAGAAATGTTGCTAATTCTCTCTGCAAAAAGCAGCTCTCTCTGCAAACCTGCTTAACTCTTCAGCTGTCATAGCTTTAAAAAAAAAAGAAAGGGCCCTGAATCTGCTAACAACAGAGTGGAGGGGAACCTGTTTCTTTCTAGGAAAGAAGCTGCTATTTTATAAACCAGTTAAATGGTATTTTAAACATAGAACTCAGGAATCAATCAAAAACAGGGCTAGAGAACTTCAAGATCCTGGCTCTGTTCTCTCCTAGGCTCATTTACAACTCTGGGCCTCTCATCTTTAACCACCTTGTCATATTCATTTCTTATAAAACCATAAGGTCACAATTAATCCTGCCTCTAGAATCCCAGATATCCTTAACTTGTAAGCTCTATCGTGGACCTATAAATCAACCTGTACCTCTGAAAGGCTCCTCTCTAGAAGAAACCGCAACTGCAGGGCCCCTTCTACGTCCCATTTCAGCAAGAAGCAGTTAAAGAGGATCGACACCCCTATTCCAACAGAAGTTGAATTTTCCTGTTCAGAGGGGGGGATGAGGGAATGTGTTCTCTTTCCAGGTCCATGAGGGGGCATAGTTTTAAGGGCAATAATTTCCCAGTTCCATGCCCCTCTCCCATCTCTCTCCATCTGGGAGATTTAACAGTTTATGTTTGAATTTCGCGGGCGTGGGAAGAAACTAAAAGTCAATCACTCCAGTGGAAGTTTAAAGGAACTCCTTTCATTGGCCAGAGAAACTTGGGAAGGTGGCAATTTCTCCCAGGATAAATTCCCCTGCTCCTTCACCCACGCCGGATTTCCAGCTCTCTGGAATCCCCTCCCACATGGTGGGGGCTCCCTCCGGGATTTCCCCTCTGGAATCCCCTTCCACACTTTTCGTGGAAGCCTTTTTCTTCTGCTTTCCTTCTCTTTTCTCTACCTAAATAAAATTACCTTTCTGGAACACTTCTTGGGTCCAATATTTACTTTTATGAGCATACAGTGCACCTGCAGTGGTCCCATCACTTATTCTTTAAGAGGTTGGAGGCCAAGAACCCACAGCATTCTCTTGGGGGAGTTGTGCCTTACTGGCACCCAAGAAAAAACCTGGTTACAGCACTATACACAATAGCAAAGACATGGAATCAACCCAAATGCCCGTCAATGATAGACAGAGAAGGTGGGACATATACACCATGGAATAGTATGCAGCCATAAAAAGCAACAAGATCATGTACTTTGCAGGGACATGGATGGAGCCAGAAGCCATTATCTTCAGAAATTTCTGATGCATAGTTTGCAAACATTTTTTCCTATTCTGTAGATTATCCCATTTCACTGTCCATGTCCTGATCACATCCCAACTCCAGTTATCCTACAAAAATATTCCCTGTCTACAGTAGAATACTGGTATTCTTTCCACAGAATTTGACTCTCGTTAGAGTTGAGAGGTGATCTAACAAACACCAATTGGGTTTAATTGCCAGTAAGAAGTCTTGATAATGTCTTTTTCCACTGAGAGAGTGAGCTTTTATTAAATGCCAGCAGTTTGTCTGTTTACCTGATATTTTAAGAAAATGCAAAGAAAATAATACAGTTTAGTTCTTACATTAATCCTAAGAGATTTTTCTCTCCTTATTAGAGAAATGAGTCATAACATAAATTAAAACTATACTATAAATTAAAACATAATGGTATTCTGCAGAGAATGCAAGTATCCTATTAAGTAAAGGGAAGATTTCAGTATTTCTTTCTTTGTATCTCCCTGTCCATGTCCTAATCACAGGTTTCCCAGTTATCGGCTGGATGAACTCCTTTGTTCAACAGATGTTCTACCCATGTTGGTCTTTTTTCACTGTTCAGTTGTCTGCTTTCTGTTTCATTTCAGTACAGGCCAATGGAAACTAAATTTATTAATTTAAAATGTCTGATTTGAATTTTGTGGTAGTTGGATAGTAAAACTACTAAACCTATACAAAATATTTAAACATGGAAAATTGACCATAATTATATCAGATGCAAACTATGCATTCAACAAGGGGTTAATTTCCAGAAGACATTAAGAACATAAACAATTCAACAGCAGAAAACATGAACAAACAAACAAATACTCAGCTGGTGAAATAAAGTTCCTGAAACTGCATGTCTTGAAATACACGCATGTATTTTTTTTCACAGTTCTGGGAGTGAAAGTCAAAAATCAAGGTGTGGTCAGGGCTTTACTCTATCAGAAACCTCAAGGGGAGGAGCCTTGCTTCTTCTAGCTTCTCATAACCACAGGTGTTCTTTGGCTTATAGATGTACTACTCCAGGTTTCTTTCTTCTTGATCCTATGGCATCTTCTTTGTGTGTCTGTTTCTTCACACGGTGTTTACTTCTCTATGTGTGTCTGCATCCAGTTTTTCTCTTATAAAGACAACATTCATATTAGATTAGAGTTCATCCTAATAACCTCATTTAACTGGATTACAGTTGCAAATAACTAACTTTCAGAAAGGTCACAGCCACAAGTACCAGAGGTTACAATTTCATCATGGATTTTCGGGGAATACAATTCAACCCATATCAACAGTCCCTTGTCAAAGACCAGTTAGTTTCTGTACAACCAGAAATTAAGTAATTGGTAACAAATATAATTTAATATGTTCACATTTTAATGATGCAACAAAAAAAGAGAAACAAAGAGTCCCCAAAACATTTTTCTTTCCTCACAAGCTACTGAAAGATGTTTTTTTAATGGTAACATTTATAGTTTTAGGGCAAAGTAGATAGATTAACTTTCCATGGGTCAGAAATTTCTATTTGATAATCATTAGTAACAGTATCCTTGAAAATAGTTGAAACAATTTAAAATATTGTAAAATATTATTCAGCTATACACTTTTCCTGTGCCTTTCTACCTAAGGATAATTTTAAATGATACATTCAATGTGGCAATGGTACAGGTTTTTCAGACATAAAATGACTGATATTTTCTCAACTTTCCTTTCTAAAAACAGTGTGTTTCTACTAGTAGTGTATAGAAGTGTCCATTCAGCTACATTCTCAAAAGCATTGTTTGTTATACTAGAATTAAAAGAAAAAGATCCATTTAGAAGATGAATTATAACTCATTATTGTTTTAGATTAATTATTAACAGTGATGTTAAAGAGTTATCTTTTAATGGAAAATGGAAAATGTCTTTTCACTCACTGCTTATCTTTTAGATTATTGATATTTTGTTGTATTTTTTAAAGTATTTCTATAATAAAATCTATCTTATTTTCTGTTGTGTGATGTTCCCACACAATTTAGAAATTCTTTTCCTATATCAAAATAGGTTAAATACATATCTGTAGGTAGGAATGTCATTTGTAGGTACAGAAAAAAATGCAAAACTTTTTTGGAAAGATGGTAAATGAGAGAAGCTTCTCTAGTCTTATTGATTCTTTCATCAGGCCAATTTGTCTATTGAATCATAACTGTACACCAGGCGCTATAATTAATTAGCCATGGTTCACGTTCCTATGAAGTTCACAGTTTGATGGAGAAGTGAAAGACATGTAGACAAATATTTTCTGCTGATATAAGTTGTTACAAGTTCATGTTCAAGAAATCATGAGTATCAAGGATTAAAATCTTTAATATTTCTTAAAGAATGAATTAGAGAAGATTTCAAAAGGAGTCCCTACTTGAGCCAGATGACAAATGATAAGTAGTGGTAACTCAAGCAGGAGAGCATGGAGGGCATATTCCAAAAAGAGGAAAATCCATGAACAAAAAAATGTGCAAACCTTTCAACTAGATTGTACATTCAGTGAAGACAGTGGTCATTTCTGGCTTTATAATTTTTAATAACCCAGCATTTAGCCCTCTGCCTTTCACAAGGGTATTGTTGATATTTTAAGAATAAATCAGTAAATGAATACATGCAAATGTACAGGAAACAATGAAGATGATAAAGAAGAAAGAGGTTTGGTTGGCTAGAGTATAGGTGGAAGTCATTATTTAGTGATAGGGACAGGAGGCCGAGAAATTCTAGCCAAAAAAGGGTGAGTCCCTGACAAAACTCCACCCTTAAGCCTGTAACCAAAGACCAAAGTGAAAACTTATATTCCTGTTTTCCTGCTCCAATGTTGCCTTTTCCAAAACCACCCATGGCTCACCCCAGAACCCACATCCCATGTCTATATAAACCCCAGAACTCAGCCAGCAGAGAGTAGAAACAAGCAGCTGGATGTGTGAGACTGCAGATGGAAGTGGGAGAGAAGCAGCTTGACTTCAGAGGGACAGTCGATGACATAACCTTGGAGCAGAATCCAGCTGGAGATGGCTGGACTTCAGGGGAAAAGTACATTTCAGCTCCCCTTTTCACAGGAGCCACCTGCATCCGCAATGAAATCTCTCACATTTACCATCCTTCAATTCGTTCGTGTGACCTCGTTTCTCCTGGATGCCAGACGAGAGCTCGGGTGCCACACTGACCCTTTGCCTTTGCTGGCGGAAGGCAGCCACCTCACACTAAAAGGCGGAGGGTCCACTGGTCTGTTAATACTTAAGCCATCTGAGGATGGCAGAGCTAAAAGAGCACTGTTATGCTCCCTTTGGGGCTTCAGGGATCGCGGGCATCCCCTCAGATGCTGTTGTTCGGCTGGCACTAAATGAGCTCCTGCAGGCGCCCAGAAGCACTTGTCCCACATCTGTTCAGCTGTGCTTCCCCTCCCATAAGAGTTGAAGTGCAGCGGTTTCGAGTGAGTGGAGCTCTTCTCTGCCAGTGCAGAAGCAATCAGCTGGTTCCAGCGTTTGTGCACTCCAGTTCCCACCTCATTCCCTCCTCATGTGCTCCCCACCCGCCAGGAATTGAGAGCTGTGGGGTAAGTGAAGCACCCCTGTTGCAAGTCCACTGAAGGGGTTAGGGAAATACCCGCTTTATTAGTGTTTCCGAGAATGGTGGAAGAGATGAAATTTGTAAGACATCCTTCACCTGATACTCGTTCTATCATGTAAAGTCAGGACTAGCTACTTATCTACTTATACTGTAAATTTGTTTAATACTGCATAAGGGTCATATGCCTGATAGTGGCCTAGAGGTTGGAAATATTATTTTTTATTTTAAAAATTAATCCCATCATTATGGGATAGTTTAAATTACCCATAATGTTTAAACTACCTAAACATTAATCTAAGGTAGTAGAGTTTTAAAAGGCATTGGAAAGTCACCGATGTATACATGCTGAAAAAAAGACAAAAAGATATTATCACTGCCAAAGTACCACTGATATTAGTACCTGGCTTGTCGTCTGTGAAGTAGATGATGACATCCCTTCCAAGGTTCTGTCAGCTTCAGAAATGCCAGGAAACTTGATCTGCGTCACTGACATTGCTGCTATGCAAAACACTGATGATTTTCACAACTTCCACTGCGTTAGATTGTTAGTGTGATATAATTTATTCAGGAATACCATGATGGTGTGTGTTACATGACAAATGATAGTCATGTAATTTGGAGACCAGATTCTGAAGTTACCTAGAGTATTCCTTCTGATGTGATTTCTGAAGTAGAGCTATCATAATTTTTTTTCTTGGCTTCCGTGATCTTGAGTTAAGCAGCCTTGTGTTTCCACCACAATTTTAGAGAAAACTGAAAGAGTTGTATTCTATTTGGTGTAGCTCTAAAACTAAAATTGTGAAGAGATATTACCTATCTGTGCAAACTGCTTCATGAGAAGAACTCTACATAATGAAGAAAAATTTCCTGTCTTAGATTCCAGTGAAAAGTTTCACAGACACAAATACAAATGCTCACACATACTAAAAAAGAGTAACTTTTGTTGAACTGATGTCATTAAAAGACCCCCAAAATAGTTTGTGTAGCTCCTCTGTTCCCAGTGGTTTTTGAGTAGCCAATGTTAATCAAAATCTCTTTGCATTTTTATGCTCATTACTGGAAGCATTCCACACTTGGGCATGATTTAAATTTTCATAAAAGTGCAATGAATCTGGAGTTGGCATTAAAATGTTATTAAGGTGACAAGTTATGATCAGTGCCGCCTTAGATGGGGTTGGTGATAGGGGTTTCCCATTTATTAATCCTAGCAGAGGGCTTGCATGGCTGCTCATTAATCATTTTCTTTTTTATTAAGATGTCTTTTAAGACATAACAGGGGGGAAAATGTTGTTCCTTAATGCTTTGCCTGAATGTCTCAGTCTTGGTGAGCTCAGAGTGACTCTGCATTTTCTATATAGATTTGCTCTGCTGGTTTGTCTTTTACTTGCTCTCCAATTATTCTATAATGGCATTTCTCTTCATCTTAGGAATTGTCAAAGAGTTGAGAGTCATAATGATTCTAACATCCCATGTTCAAGGTTGTGAAGTATGCTCAGGTGTAGGGATCTGAAATTGAAGGAGGCATGGGTAAAATTTTTTTCAATCATATTCTCATGAACTTGTTCAGCTATTGGCAAATTACTCGACATCTTATGCCTCTGTAAAACTCGTGAACATAAGCTCTCAGCACACTATATCAATAGAAATAAACACTCATAGAAAAGAATCTGTCTTCTGAGTTTTCTGCTTCTTTACATAAATATTTATCCATTTGTTTCACATTTGCTTGTAATAATTCATAAGAAAGTGGTAGTGGTGTCCAATAATTTAAGAACAATATAGAGAAATTAAAAGTTAATAATATATTTTAAAATTGAGATTGACAATAGTGTCTTGTTTTTCCTTTAAAGAATGGTAAACTGTCACCATCATTTTATGTTAGTAATGGGTTACTTCAGTTCAGGTGCCATAGTTTGAGGAGAAGGCAGCTTAGATTTAGGAATGGATGAAAATAAAGGTGAAAAATACCTTAAGCACCTCAGTCAGTTTGGGAGGTGTGTATAAATAATCAAATTATAAATTAAGACATACGTATTGTCAACACTATGATAAAATACATAACAAATAAATAATAATAAATGGAAAAAAAGCAGCACTGAAAACATCTATCATAGAGTGTCTGTGTACAGATAAATAATACAAGAAGAAAAATTTTTAAGCAAAAAAAGTATGAAACGTATTTAAACATGTTTAAATGGAAAGAGTGTTGGATTTCAGTACCTACTGATGTCATTGATACAAAATATGCCCTCTACCTCAAAAAGTTAAATATGGAATTACCATATAACCCAACAAATCTACTTCTAGATATATATTCAAAAGAAATAAAAGGGGCTCAAACAGATATGTGTATGCCGAATTTTATTGCAGGATTATTTATAATAGGTGGAAATAGCCCAAGTGAGTGGATAAACACAATGGGGTATATACATGTGATGAAATGTTATTCAGTCATAAAAAGGAATAAATTGGTGACACATGTTGCAACATGGATAAACCTTGAAAACACTGAGTAATAATTCAAACACAAAAGGACAAAGATTGTGTGATTTCACTTATATAAAATATCCAGAATAGGCAAACTCATAGAGAGAGAAAGTAGATACATTAGAGGTGGTCAGGGTCTGAGGATAGGGACAATGTAAAGTCATTGCTTAATGGACAGAGTTTCTATTTGGGGTAATGAAAAATTTTGGAAATAGATTGTGTCAGTGGTTACACAATGTGAATGTTATTAATGCCAATGAGTTGCACACTTAAAATAGCTAAAATGAAATGTATTGTTATATATGATACTTTAAAATATAGATATTTCAATTAATTTTAATAGATCAGAATATATGAAAAAGGTAACATTCATAGATCTTACCATATCATTATGAAGTACATTGGTATCATGCCTGTCTTTTGGAAAATACAATGTATTTTTAGATATAGTTTATTAATCCCCATACAAACCATAATTCCATGATTTAAACATTAGTTCTCTAAGGAATTCAGATACCCTGCTGCAGAGAGACAGCATATGAAAGGGCCTGGGTTGGGGTGGGGAGGAGGAGAGTAAAGAGAAATAATGTGGAGGAGGGATAGAGTATACAGAGGTTCCGGATCTCTGTATACTCGACAGGGAATATAGAGTATACAGTTAAAATTGAGATTGACAACAGTGTCTTCTTTTTCTTTTTCTTTTTCTTTTTTTTTTAAATAGGGGAAAGGGCAAACGCAGTCCCCCACTACCACAAATTATGTAGTGAGTTTCCCACATTTGGGGAAATTGCAGGGGTCAGCATATCCAGAGTGCAATGGATAAGCCTCGCCCTGGGAAAACCACCTTCATGATCGTGGTATCTCCCCTCCAGGTAAGTACAATGTCTTCTTTTTCTTTCAAAGGATGGTAAAACACCATCATTTTATGTTAGTCATGGGTTACCTCAGTTCAGGTGCCATAATTTGGCTGGGGGAGAGAGAGAGAAAGTAAGTAAGTATGTGTAGGAAAACTGAGTTGACCTCAGATAATGGGCAATGACCTCAAAAAATCCACAGATTCATAAAAAATATAATATCATTGTTTTTACCTGTAAATGTTTGCTGTGATTTATTATATAGGAAACAGATTTTTGAAACTGATACATTTACTTCTTTATTCACCCAATAAATATCTGTTGAGTATCTACTCTATACAGTCTATATGTAGTTCTAATTCTCACCCCTTTGTACCAAGACTTCCTAGTTATTTCATACTTTTTTTCCTTACCCTTCTTCATAAATTTATGTCACCTGATCTTTGATTCAGAGTCCTTAGTTACAAACTCCTAAATTTTAAATTAAAATCCCTGATCTTTGGAGGTGCAGCTACTCTGAACTTTTAAGAGATAGGAAGTTGTAAATTTAGTTTCAAGCACATTTTTCTAGAAAAATGTCGAAAATAGTTTTCTTCTTTCCTCCTTCTTGGCCCTTCAACGAGATAAGACACAGAGTTTACAAATATATAAGTGTTCTGAAAAGAAATCATGGGAATACTGATCCATGTTAATGAACCTAATCACCTCAGTTTTCTGTTCAATGCTATATCTATTGTTATTTATTTATTTATTTTGATATACTCTGTTGTTTTTATTAGTGGAAGCATGGAGGAAGTTGATCACAGACCTAAAAAAACTGTTTAGGGTAAATGTGTATGCACATGTATGTGCACCCAAACACACCAAAGCAGACATTAAAAGATATTAGAGAAAAAACAATGTTAGTCTCATAGATACATTTTTGAATTATTAAGTTTGTAGTCAGTTTACTTTTATAGTTCTGTTGAGTGAAGTATGTTATGGTTTATAGTTCACTAGAGTCTTCCAACAACGATATATACTTAATTAAATTTCTTTTGAAAGTATGCCTTTTGGGGTACACACAAATTATTTATATGTATTTGTATACAATAAACAATTTTTGTAAGTAAATTTGTTGAAGTAAAGAATGTTCATAGTTAGAAAATATTTTTTTGTGGTACTACTAAAGCAGAGCCTTTTCCTGCTGATATTTATTAAATATTCAGTGTGAGATACATATTTTTTCAATATGTAATGATAATTATCATTCAGTGAATGCTGAGTTGGAGTTTCTTTTGAATTGTCTTAAAAATCTTTAACACTTTAGGTAATGTTGGAATCTTCCCACTGACCATAAATATTCTTTATGTGTCTGGAATCCAACAAGAAGTACTATTGCTTGTGTGAGACTGAAGAGAGTCAGCCTTAAAATCCAAAATCATCACAACCAATACTTCTTACTTCTAAAATGATTTCAAAAGTAAATGCTTACATAAGTTACAACCAGTTATAAACTTCCTAATTTGTTTGAAGTCTATATTCCTAAGCACATCATGAAAAAAATAAAGACAGTATTTTCTCAGAACTGTAACAGGGATAGGAAGAGGAAACTATACAGGTATGTTATACAACAGTTTATCAAAAACTTGTTCAAATCTAAGCACTATGGTTAGTATCAAAGGTACAAAAATAAAATGACATGTAAGAATAACCAATTAGGTATTAAAAATAACTTATAAGGGAGACAAAAAAGTTACATAGATTATTAGAATATGGGGATACTTGCTTGCTTTTTTCAAAGAGAAGTTGAGATTGAAGTTAATAATGCTGGATTCAGACATTTCTGTCAACTTTCTAGACTAATGTACTTGAAGCAATAATAATTTTATGTACATATCACAGATAGCTCAATTCAATGCATTTTTTCATATGTTATACTGGGTTATCTTGCAGACACCAGGAAGCTCTGGAAGTTACAACGATGAAGAGAACATAGTCTAGTCATGCTTTGCAATTACTGGTAATTTACATATGACTTTTCTGATATGGTTTGGCTCTGTCCCCATTCAAATCTCAACTTGAATTGTATCTCCCAGAATCCCCTCATGTGGTGGGAGGGACCCAGGGGACATAATTGAATCATGAGGGCCAGTATTTCCTGTGCTATTCTCATGATAGTGAATAAGTCTCATGAGATCTGATGGGTTTATCAGGAGTTTTTGCTTCTTCTCATTTTTCTCTTGCTGCCACCAGGTAAGAAGTGCCTTTCACCTCTCACCATGATTCTGAGGCCTCGCCAGCCATGTGGAACTGTAAGTCCAATTAAACCTCTTTTGCTTCCTAGCCTTGGATATGTCTTTGTTGGCAGCATGAAAACAAATAATACAGTAAATTGGTACCACTAGAGTGGAGCATTGCTGAACACATACCTAAAAACGTGGACAGAACTTTGGAACTGGGTATCAGGCACAGGGTGGGACAGTTTGGAGGGCTCAGAAGAAGACAGGAAAGTTTGGGAAAGTTTGGAACCTCCTAGAGATTTGTTGAATGGCTTTGAAAAAAATGCTGGCAATGATCTGAACAGTAAAATTCAGGCTGAGGTAGTCTCAATGGTGACGTGGAGCTTTTTGGGAACTGGAGCAAAGGTGACTCTTGTTATGTTTTAGCAAAGAGACTGGTGGCATTTGGCTCCTGCCCTAGATAAACGTGGAACTTTGAACTTGAGAGAGATGATTTAGATTATCTGACAGAAGAAATTTCAAAGTAGCAAAGCATTCAAGAGGTGACTTGAGTACTGTTAAAAGCATTCAATTGTAAAGAAAAAACACAACATAAAAGTTCAGAAAATTTGCAGCCTGATGATGCAGTAGAAAACGAAAATCAATTTTTTGAAGAGAAATTCAAGCTGGCTGCAGATATTTGTATATGTAGCAAGGAGCCAAATGTTAATCCCCAAGATCATGGGGAAAATATTTCCTGCCTATGTAAGAGAACTTCATAGCAGCCCCTTCCATCACAAGCCCAGGGGCCCAGGAGGAAAAGGGATTTTGTGGGCCAGGTCCAGGGTCCCCATCCCATGTACAGCCAAGAGACTTGGTGGCCTGTGTCCCACCTGCTTTAACCATGGCTGAAAGGGGCCAACATTTAGTTTGGGCTATGGCTTTAGAGGGTGGAAGCTCCAAGCTTTGACAGCTTCTACATGATGTTGAGCCTGTGAGTACACAGAAGTCAGTAATTAAGGTTTGGGAACCTCCGCCTAGATTTCAGAAGGTTTATGGAAATGCCTGGAGGTCCAGGCAAAAGTCAGCTGCAGAGTGGGGGCCCTCATGATAGTGATAGGGAATAAGTTTCATGAGATCTGATGGGTTTATCAGGGGTTTCTGCTTTTGTTTCTTCCTTATTTTTCTCTTGCTACCACCATGTAAGAAGTAACTTTTGTCTCCTGCCATGATTCTGAGGCCTCCCCAGCCATATGGAAATATAAGTCCAATTAAACCTCTTTTTCTTCCCAGTCTCAGGTATGTCTTTATCAGCAGTGGGAGAACAAACTAATACATTTCTATGTATTTTCACTTATCACTTATTTAAAACCTCAAGCTTGATAATAAAATGATAAAAATACTTTATAACAAAATTTTCCTGTGTCATAATTCTTATTAATCACTTCAGTTTTCTCTTGTATCCAGGTAATCAATTTAATATACCCTAGTTGCAATCAACAGGATGGAAAACCTATGATTTTATCCTTAAATATCTTAGAATACTACAGAATATCTTTCTTTACTATCTCTTCTTTAACTCCAATTCACACACAGAGAACATCATGTAAAAACAAACAAATAAACAAAAAGTAAAAAAAAAACACTATATAGAGTATATATCAGATCCCATGCAGGACATTTTCCCATCATGAGTCCAAAACTTCATCTATGACAAGGCAAGTCCCTTCCACCTATGAGCCTGTAAAATCAAAAGCAAGTTAGTTACTTCCTAGATACAATGGGGGCACAGGCATTGGGTAGATACACCTTATTTAAATGGGAGAAATTAGCCAAAACAAAGGAGCTATCCCATGCAAGTTCAAAATCCAATAGGGCAGTAATTTAGCCTTAAAATTTCAAAATGATGTCCTCTGACTTCATGTCTTATATCTAGCTCATGTTGGGGTAAGAGGTGGGCTCTCATGGCTTTGAGCAACTGTGCCCTTGTGGCTTTGCAGGGTACATCCCTGCTCCCAGCTACCTTCACAGGCTGGTGTTGAGTGTCTGTGCCTTTTTCAGGCCCATGGTGCAAGCTGTTGGTGGATCTACCATTCTGGGGTCTGGAGGATGGTGGCCCTCTTCTCACAGCTCCACTAGGCAGTGTCCCAGTGGGAACTTTGTGTGTGGGCTTCAACCCCACCTTTCCCTTTCCCACTACCCTTGCAAAGGTTCCCTGTGAGGTTTCCACCCCAGCAGCAAACTTCTGCCTGGATATCCAGGCATTTCCATATATTGTCTGAAATATAGGCAGAAGTTGCTAACCTCAATTCTTGACTTCTGTACACCTGTAGGCCCAACACCATATAAAAGCTGTCAAAAATTAGGGCTTACATCTCTGAAGCAATGGCCTGACCTGTACTTTGGTCCCTTTAAGCAACAGTTGGAGCTGAAACAGTGGGGATGCAGGGGACTATGTCTCAAGGCTTCATAGAGAAGAGAGAGACACAGGAAACCACTTTTCCTTCCAAGGTCTCCAGGCCTGTGATGGAATGGGCTGCTGTGAAGGTCTCTGACATGTCCTGGAGACATTTTCCCCATTGTCTTGATTATTAACATTTGGCAATTACTTATGCAAATTTCTGCATCCAACTTGAATTTCTCTCCTGAAAATGGGGTTTTGTTTTCTGTTGCATCATCAGGTTGCAAATTTTCTAAACTTTTTTGTTCTGCTTCCTCTTGAATGCTTCACCATTTTGAAATTTCTTCCAACCAGATACCCTAAACCATCTCTCTCAAGTTCAAGGTTCCACAGATCTCTAGAGCCAGGCAAAATGCCACTAGTCTCTTTCCATAGCAGAGTGACATTTACTCTGATTTCCAGCAACTTCCTCATTTCTGTCTGAGACCACCTCAGCCTGGACCTTGTTGTTCATATCACTATTAGCATTTTGGTCAAAGCCATTTGTAAGTCTCTAGGAAGTTCCAAACTTTCCCACATCTTCCTGTGTTCTGAGCCCTCCAAGTCTCTAGGAAGTTCCAGAGTTTCCCACATTTTCCTGTCTTCTTCTAAGCTTTCCAAACTGTTCCAACCTCTGCCTGTAACCAAGTTCCAAACTTGCTTCCACATTTTTGGGTATCTTTATAGAAGCACCCCAGTCTCTGTGGTACCAATTTATTGTATCAGAACATTCTCACACTGTTATGAAGAAGTACCTGAGACTGGATAATTTATAAAGAAAAAAGGTTTAATTGACACCATTTCACATGGCTAGGGAAGTCTTGGGAAGTGTACAATCATGGTGGGGAAGGAGCAAACATATCCTTCACATTATGGTAGGAAGGAGAAGTGCCAAGCCAAAGGGGATAAGCCCCTTATAAAACCATCATATCTTGTGAGAACTCGCTCACTATCACAAGAACAGCATGGAGGTAACCTCCCCATGGTTAAATTATTTCCCACAATACATGGAAATTATGGGAACTACAATTCAAGATGAGATTTGGGTGGGGACACAGTGAAACCATATCACCTAATTCTAGTCAAACGGCTGATGATTGGAGGTAAAAAATATATTGAAAAAGAAGTGACATGTTACATAGAGGTAAATAATTATACAGATTATGACTAACTTCTTATCAAAAGTAATAACAACTCAAACTTCAAAAAACTCATTAAATGCTGGAAGAAAACCAGTAGTAACTCATGTTCTCACTTATAAGTGGAGCTGAATGATGAGAACACATGGACACATGGCTGGGATCAACACACACTGGGGCCTGTTGGGGGAGTTTGCAGGGAAGGAGAGCATCAGGAAGAATAGCAAACGAATGTTGGACTTAATGTCCAGGTGATGGGTTGATCTGTGTAGCAAACCACCATGGCACACATTTACTTATGTAACAAACATGCACAATCTGCACATGTACCCTGGGACTTAAAATAAGATTTCAACAACAACAAAAAGAAAATCAATGGTAACTTTACAACCTGTACCCAGCCAGATAAAACTCTTTTTCTTCTTCTTCGAAAAAGAGACTACAATGAAGGTATTTTTAGATAAACGAAAGCTAAGATAATGCAGTATATAAAATGTGGAAGGCTATATTCTTCAGAGCAATAAGAAATGATACTATTAATGCAGAAATGCAGATCTATAGATAATTATAAATATTACTAACCACATGTGAAAATACAAAATATTCTGGGCTTTTCCCTTTCTCATTATTTGTTTAAAAGCCAAATGTTTACTTAAAGCCAAAATAATAACATTTTAAGTTGGGTTTGTAACCTATATATAAATATAAACAATGACCAAAATAATGAAAAAGACAAGTGCAGGTAATTAGTATTATACTTTCTTAATGTTGCCACATTTTGGGGTGCCAGTGTGAAAGGAGAAATGAGAAGCAAGAAGAGTAAAATGATAAAAGGAAGATTTAACTAAGTTTTGGTAAGAAAGTAAATGTAATAATAAAGAATGTTCTATTATCCCAAAAGAGAAATGAAGGAAGACACAGAGAGAAGATACGGATGGAGAATGTATAATAAGATGATAGACATAAACCCAATCACATCAGTATATACATTCAAAGGCAGATTGTCAGCCAGGATGTAACACAATGCATAAATATATGTTGTCCTCAAAAGATGCTCTTCAAATATAAACACACAAATAGACTGAAAGTAACAGTAGTAAGGCAAATACCACATAAACCACACATTTGGGTAAGCTGGAATGGCTATACTGCTATCAGAGAAAATAAATTTTAGGATTTGTGATAAAGTATCACATTTCATAATGATGAAGGGAACAATTTCTTAGGAAGATATAAAGATTCCAAAATAAATAATAACAGAACTTAAGGAACTATAAATCAAAAACTGATGGCACTAAGGGGGAAATCAAATAGGAAGTAACTTATACTCCAATAAAGTTTATTTTTCAAGAGAACTGTATTAGAATCATGATTGCACATATTGCAATAAAATTTTCCTCTGCAGGAGATTGAACATGGGGTTTATATTATTTGATATTGGGAATACTCTGAACCCCTCTGTGGTGACTGGGCAACCCCAACCCTCTGGAAGAATTGGTAAAACCCAAGCTACCTGAAATAATAAGAAGAAATTTTTGTTGATTTCTAACTTGTAAATTCTCTTAGAACTTAGTTTCCCAGAAATGAGTTATTTGCTTTGTGATGCTTGTTGTTTGCTGTATTGAGATTATGTTTCAGAAAACGAAGGATAAGGTGAAATGCTGAGATATAACTTGTAACTTTGGTTCTGCTGAGCTGCACCTTGTAACTTTGTTTCTACTGAGGGACTAACCACATAGATTGACTGTTGGAGAGAGAGGACAGCGAATAGGCTTCTCCTTGCAGAGAGCCTATAAAGGGACGTGTAGTAGAGAGGCTAATTACCTGGATTCCTTTCATAGGAAAGGCATATTGATTAGGTCCCTGGAAAGGGAATGCAACCCTTATGGAAAGCCTATAAATGATACATGAGGGCCGTCTGTCTCTGTGGTTGAGATAAGGATGTAAAAGTCTTTGTTCACCCACTGTTGCTCCAGGCCTGCATGGAGGTCCCCTCCTCCTGCAGTTTTTGTGGTCAGGCTGTTTGTCCTGTGTCAGATCCTGTTCCTGCTGTAGCTGTGAGCCCAGTATGTTCTTGCTGATAATCCTAAGTTTATGTTCAACCTACATTCTTGCGAAGGTGTGTGGTTTCTATGCCGACACACAGAAAGTTATCTTTACATTGTTCTCCTTTTATAATACCACGTTGTGACTTTTGTGCATCAGTTTTTGCAAATGTATTATTTTTGTATAATTATCACTGAAACTTTGCATAACCTCGCCCCCCCTCTATTGAAAGAGCACAATAAAAAACTGAGGTTTTCAGGGGAATGTCAGACATCCATAGAGTGGCTTTCTGTGGTGTCTCCCCTGGGCCCAGCTTTAAAGAAAACTTTTGCTTTGTCTCTCTCTTTTTCACCAACGACTGGATTACTTTGAGAGATCTTAAACTCATGTTGATATATGGGAGCTGTTCTCCCCAATAATTTTTAAGGTATTTCTAAGAATTATGTAAAAATGATATAATAGCCATGACTTCAGACTTTGAGAAAAGTATAATACATAATCGATGTGTGAGGCTTTGCCATTTCTGTGTGACCTGCTGTGAAGTTTTGAGGGTTAGCATTTGGGAGGTTGCAATGTTGAGTACTTCCTTCCACATGTAAGTAAAAAAGGAACACGGACTAAAGGCTACTCTGAGCATTCCTCAGGCATACTTGAAAGATTTATGATTCTTATTTGGAAGCCGTATTTATTTAGTTACTTATTAAATTTTATTTAGTTCTAACAAAAGTACTTCCAAATATGTATGTTCCAGGCATAACCATTTTTCTTGGAATATCATAGGAATAAACATATTGACAGTGGTTTCTAGGCTTGCTGTTAAGTGCTGTGATTCAGGGAAACACATAGAATTTAATTTAAGAGGAAATAACATTGAATATAAAATATTTCAGAATATATTATTCTAGCCATGTTATGCATGAACATGTTCTCATTCAAATTTGAGTGACCTGAATATTGCTTATGCCTTGTAAATTTGCATGGATTTTTTTTTTTTTTTTGCTGTAAAAATTTCTATGTGCTTTTTGTATATTCCAAAGCTCTACAGACCTTTTAGTCATCAAGCACTGATTTAAAGGTTAGAAGAGTAACTATAAATCTGGTATTATGCCTCATTCTGAGCTTCTGTAAAACCATAGCTCCTAAGCACTTAATTTGTTAGTGTAAATCATGGTGAATGGCGAATAGCTGTCTATTCCTCAGTCTCTTTCTTGATTTGAAACAGGTCTGTAATACTGACACGTGCTTGATGTTACTAGTCTTTAGAGACATGGGTCATATTCTGTCATAATTACATTTTTAGTTACTAATTGTTTTCCTTCTCATGCGATTCCCTGATAGATTTTATGTGTAATGAAATTTCTGAAAATATCCAATGTGCAATAAATTCTAACTGCTCTTTCAGTAGCATTGTTACTTTTGCTTGGATGCACAACTGCATTGAAGCCACGTTGATAAATCCATGTACTTTCAAAACCGAATTACAATAGGAATTTAGGAAGCTACAGGACTTTTAAACATTGTGGAAAACTACCTCCTTTGCCATGAGAGTCTATATATACAGTGTGCAGTGTGAATATTTAAATTCACATTTTATTATTTATAGAATATTTCTACTTTATGCAAGTGTCTTATAATAATATGAGTCATGTAGGTTACCGAAGTGCCTGGAGAATACAGCAGAAGTGCTTGATGAAAGCAATTACTAAATTCTTCAAAGGCTGTTTTAAAGAAGTCCCAATTTTTGGAGTGAGCTGATGTCTCAGTTGTAAAATAAACCAAAATTACTTCTTTGTTTTGTTTGGTTTTTACGATGAGTAATTAGCAGTAGTGCTAGAAGGCAAGGCAGATGACCTTTATGGAGTGGACTGTGTTCAATGAATTAAACACCCATCCCTTTCTTTCTCTTTTAAGAAAGCGAAAAAGGTATACCATTGGTTATCTTTTCCATAGTTAAAGGGATAAGAAGGGGAAAGGCCTGTTCATAAAATTTGTGTGTATGTAAAAAAATGGGAGACTGAGTTCTTTTCTGTTTCATGCCTGCTTAGTCACTAGATTTGTCCATGTGCCTCATACCCTGAATCTGGAGAAAAAGCACTAGGAAATGATACTAGGGTAGGATATATGAAAATAGGTCAGGTGATGAGGAGATAAAAACTGCCTCTCAAATTCCTCATCTCGAGGGCTATTAAAGGTTAATTTCACCATGTTGAGGCCATAAGTGTCAAGTAACATAATAGCGGTGGGATTTCTGGGGCTTACCACAGCACCAAAGCAAGGAGGTACACACACCAAAGGGGTACTGTGTGACGCTGAGGTATACATGTTAAGTGGGAGTTTGGGGCAGGGCTGGGGGATTTATACTTCATCTCGAAGACATTAATTTTTGCTTACAGTGGTTGTTGTAATTCAGTGCCTGCCAATGAGTCTAGATCAATGGTGATATTAATATAAAGATAAAAGAAAACTTTTATGGACATTCATGCAAATAGATACTGTTTTTTCTTTCCTTCCTTCTCACCCTAGTACTTGAGTCTCAGGTAAATTGAGATGGGTGGGAAAATGAGAGTGAGAGCAACACATTTTTACACCAAGCCTGTAAGGCAACAAGTCCAGCCCACGTGAGGGTATACTGATATTTAATTACATATGTGGTAAATGTTAAAAATAATTAAGAATATACTTTAATAATTGATATGCTGTGGTTTTCATAGCTGAAATTAATGAAATTGTCCTGAGATAGCATCAAGAACACTGTTTACCTACTGGAAAAAGAATATTTGCAAACATAGTTGGCTATGTTATACAGGAAAGATGGATAATTTCAGGTGTATACACCAACAAGTTGACATATATAATCAAAATTGCACATTTTATATCCTCCCAGAATTTACCAGTAGATGTGATGATCCTTGTCATTCAGGCCATGATAGTCAATGTTTTTCCCAGATGTTGATTAATTCTGGATGTATGATTAATATGTATGATTTAGTGAGTAGAGAAAGTTCTCTATTCTAATGTTTTATAATAATTTTGAATTATATTTTATTAATGCGGATAAAATTTAGACAAGGCAAAAGGCTCCTTAGAGCTTAATAATAACATACAGGAATTATGGGAAGGCTCTTCTTAACTAGGAAAGTCAGCTTCAGCAATATCATATCTTGGTAGTGCCACTCTCAATTTTGCAAAGACTGGGAGAAAATAAACTCTCAATGCACAAGAAATGTAGCTGAGAACATTTCATTTGTTCCAAATATATGAAAGCCTACTTTTAAAACATAAGGCTAGTGAGATGCTAATGGAGCAACACTTTATGGATTCACATTATAAATGATTTACAGAGCACCTTTAATAAATCAAGCATTATACCAGGCACTGAAAAAGTAAAGAAACATTACAGTGTTCACTTTTAAGAAGTTCACAATCCAGTAAACAGAGAGCGAGGATAAAAATGCAAGATTACAAGTATGCAAAATATAAAGGAAGCACAGATAAGAGAAACACTTAATTTGGTTTAAGGCTCATGGAAGACTTTTTAAGCAAGGCAATACCTGAGGTGAGTTTTGAAAGATAAAGTTTTGCAGGCAGGAAAGGAGGTGCAAAGATATGGCAGTCATGTGGGTCAAGATTGCCAGGGGGAGACCTGTGTTAATTCTAGCTAAATAATTATAAGCTTCCATGGCTCAGAGTACAGTGAAGTTTATACATGGAACTAAACTATATTATTGGTGCAGTCAATTAGAAATCAAATGGCAAGAGGAGGCCTAAGGTAAAGACCGTCGAGAGCACAGTAACAACAGGGAACACCTCGGGGTGCTTGCAGAGCAGGCAATACTGCTTTGAGTCCCACGAATGCCTTCTCAACTACATGAGAGTCTCCTAAAGAGGGCTTATGCAAAGATCTCTGAGAAGGGAGGCAACCTTTGCTCACAAGATCCGGGAGGGTCTTTGCAGATGGGAGCTGGCAAGGAGGAGAAAAGCCTTGCAGGGCAGAGATCACGGAACACCTCAGACTCTGCCTAGGTTCTCGGAATATGGAGAGACAGTTCTACGTCCTCAGTGCCCCTAGATGCATTGAGTGTGGTCAGACTGGGTGGCTCCTGGTCCGCTAAATTTGTGATGCAGCCACACCCTGATAACAATTGGTAATAAACTCAGACTACTAGTTTAGCATGTCTTAGAAGGATCTCAAGTGCTGTTAAATGATGCTAAGAGCACTAGTTTAGCATATCTTAGAAGCATCTCAAGTGCTCTCCTCCCTAAACTCCCCACCTCCGCTATCTTATATACGCCTTTCCCCTCCCCTTCCATGCCCATAAGATCAATGAGATTATGCAGGTAATAAAAGTGCTTGGTGCCAACAGCTGGGGCCACACTTGAGTTGGTTCCCTGGACCCATGTTGTAACTTCTACTCTTGTGTCTCTGCCTTTGTTTCCTTTTCTCAATCCCTCATCACTGCTGGGACTAAGGGCACCCACGTCCGGGGTTGGGGCTGGCACCCAACACAGTCATACAGAAGAGAATGTGTTTTCCAATTTTAGTATATGTGCTGCTGAAGTGAGCACGAGAATGTGTTTTCTAGAACAAACTATAAGGTTTGGGTGAAACGTTAAGCATTATCTTGGAATGGTTGGTGTGACGCAATGAAAATAAACATTGAGTCAAATTAAGAAGAACCCTTTTTGTCAAACTAAATAACTTGGCATTTGCTCTATGTGATATAACTTCACTGGAAATATTTTAATCAGGGGAGACAGATGATTTGATTTTCATTTTAGAAATATCACTTTAGCAGCTCTTAAAGGTTCAGTTGGAAAGGGCCAAGGCTAGAATCAAAGGAGATTAGTTAGGAAGTCAGTTTTAAAAATTATTTCATAATATAGAGTGAAATTATACTTTACATGTGATTTAAATCCCAAAATGGGGAAGGTGCAATTCAAATACAATAAAAATCACTTTGAAAAATTCTTCATTTCCTTCACAAATTGCAGCTTAGTTTAACAAAAACATTTTGACCCTAGGTTTGAACAGGTCACTGTTTTGTTTTGAGCATTAGCTAAGTAGCTGCTTTTTGCAATTTTATATTTTTCAATACTCATCCTGGTAAGGTGCTTACAGTGAGGGAAGTCCCTAATACCTGTGTTTCCCTTATTTGTGTCCATGTGTATTTAGTGATTAGCTCCCATTTATAGTGAGAAATGTGGTATTTGGGTATTTATTTTTCTGTTCCTGTGGAGGTCGCTTAGGATTATGATCTTCAGCTTCATCCATGTTGCTGCAGAGGATATGATCTTGTTTTGCATGGCTGTGTAATATTCCATGGTGTATATGTATCACATTTTCTTTATTCAGTCTACCATTGACAGACATTCATGTTGTTTTCATGTCTTTGCTATTGTGAATAGAGCTGCAATGAACATAAGCATGCATGTGTCTATATGATAGAACAATTTATAGTTTTCGGTATATATAACCAATAATGGTATTTCTGAGTTAAATGATAATACTGGTTTGAGTTCTTTGAGAAATCGCCACACTGCTTTCCACAATGGCTGAACTAGTTTACATTCTCATAAACAATTAATAAGAGTTCACTTTTCTCCACAACCTTATCAGCATTTGCTATTTTTTGACTTTTTAAAAGTAGCCATTACTACTGGTGTGAGATGGTATCTCATTGTGATTTTGATTTGCATTTCTCTAATGATTAGTGATGGGCATTTTTTCATATGCTTCTTGGCTGTGTGTATGTTTTATATTGAAAACTGTCTACGTCCTTTGCCCATTTTAAATGGGATTGATTTTTGCTTGTTGATTTAAGTTCTTTATAGATTTTGATTATAAGACCTTTGTCAAATGAATAGCTTGCAACTATTTTCTCTTATTCTGTAGATTGTGTTTTTACTATTTTGATAGTTGCTTTGGCTGTGCAGAAAGCCTTTAGTTTAATTAGATATCATTTATTAATTTTTGCTTTTTTTGCAATTGTTTTTGGCATTTTTATTATGAAATCTTTGCTAAGGTCTATGACCAGAATGGAATTTCCTAGATTATCTTCCAAGGTTTCTATAGTTTCAGGTTTTATAAAATCTTTAATCCATCTTGAGTTGATTTTTGTATATGGTGCAAAGAAGGAATCCATTTTCAGTCTTCTGCAATTCTGGAAATGAGTTTTTCAGCTCTGTCAGATCCGTTTGGTTCTATCTTCAAATGGCCATTTTGTCTTTCATCTTCCTTTTTTTTAAATTTTTTTTTTTTTTTTTGTATTCCTTAGAATCTTTAGTTTGTGTTTAGACTTCCTCTTGATTCTTGATGATCTTAGTTCTTATCCATATTCGGAATTCTATTTTCTTTCATTTCAGCTAATTCAGCCTGTTTACAAACCATTGCAGGGGAACTAAGGCAGTCCTATGGAGGTAACATGACAGTATGGCTTTTTGAGTTGCCAGAATCCTTGCACTCTTTTTTTCTCATCCCTGTGGGCTGATGTTCCTTCAATCTTTGAAGTTGCTTGGATTTCATTTTTTTTTCTTTTCTTTCTTTCTTTCTTTTTTTTTTTTTTTTTTTTTTGAGACAGAGTCTCACTCTGTCACCCAGGTTGGAATGTAGTGGTGTGATCTCAGCTCACTGCAACCTCTACTTCATTCAAGCAATTCTTCTGCCTCAGCCTCCCAAGTAGCTAGAATTACAGGCATGTGCCATCACACCTGGCTAATTGTTGTATTTTTAGTAGAGATGGGGTTTCACCATGTTGGCCAGGCTGGTCTCGAACTCCTGACCTCATGATCTACCCACCTTGGCATCCCAAAGTGCTGGGATTACAATTGTGAGCCACTGTGCCATCCAGGTTGCTTTTTAAAAATATCTTTTTAGTGTCTTTGGGGATTTGGTTATTATATAATGTGGGTTCAGTTGACTGGCTTCATTGTTGGAAGATTTTACTGGGCCTTGTCTCAGCTCAGAACTCCTGGGCTTCATACTCTACCTAGGGGACTTGTAGCAGCTTCCTGACTTTGTTCTCTTGCCTCTCAAGGTTAGGAAACTGCCCTGTTGGTGGGACTGACGTGTTCTTGGCAAGCTAGGCACAACACTCTGATGGGTGGTGCCAGTCAAAGTGTTTGTTGGGTGTGATAGTGGTATCTCTGCTCATTGGCACATGCCAGCAGTAGCAGTACTATGGCAGGGCACACATTCATTGACTGGAGCTGGGCATACTCACTTCCCTCCATGCAGGCATTCATAATGGCAGCCTTGGTGGTGCAGTTCATGGCATGAGGTGGAGCCAGTGACATCTGTGTGCATCTTCATAACATTGGAGGTATCAGTGCAATGGTAGGTCACTGGTGGGTGTGAAGCCAGCACCTCCTGTGGGTACATTCATTCTGGCAGCAGTGGTGAGGCAGGGCAGGGGGTGAGGCCACTGGTCTCTGTACATGTGCTTGTCCTGGCAATGAAAACGCGATGGGGTGAGCAAGGTGTGCTTACAACAGCAGCAGTGTCATGGTGGGGTGCACGTGAACAGGCACATCAGTTAGGAAGGAGACGTGAGGTCTGCCAACACACATGCATGCAGGTGAAGCAATGTCGGAAGTGGTTGTGGGCAAGTGTGTCCCGGCAAAGCAGCATAAGGGAGGATGCAGTGGGGCTAGGGTGTGGGTAGGCCAGTGTGCATCTGCAGGGGCCATGTTGTTAGATCTCTCTGATGGTCAGGTGTGGTCCACCAGCACAAAAACTATAATGGAGGGCCCCAGGAGGCACCCTGGCTCGGCATCCAAGGCTGCACTACAAGCTGGCACTGCTCAGGATGGGTCCCTGAGAAAGGCCAGCAGACAGTGGGACCGTCAGGTTGGACCAGCCCTGTCTCCCAGGCAAGATCTCCTTGCTCTGGTCAGACCCACAGTTCCTCTAAGGCTAAAGTCTCCTAGAGAAGCAAGCTGAGCCTTACGGGATGGGCATCCCTGGCTGTGCTCCCCTGCAGACACTCCCACACCAAACCGTCTGGACTCTGCAGCAGATGGAGTTCTGCTCCTGCCACCTCTCTAAGCATCTCTCCCTTCTAGCTCAAATGTCCGTGGTAGTCATGAGGTTTCCTGCTGCTGAGGTCCATGGCAAGAGCAGGTTGCTCCTTGCCTATTCAATTCACTTCATCCCCAAGGGTCACTAGGGGCCAAGAATGAGTCTTGGTATCACTATGCAGGGTTCCCAGTTTCCTCCCCCTTCAGCTCAGCATCTGTGTCCTCCCTCCATCCACTCTCAATGCCTTCTCTCTGAAGGTATGCTCAGAGTGTGCTAGTCTTCCCAATGTCCCATTCCTTCGGTGGCAGATGTTCCTACTGACTGCATCCAGTCAGCTCTCTTGCCTCCTTCTCTCTAATCTTTTTACTGAGGAAAAAGAAATGTATTCTGTTGATTCATAAATAGTAAGCAAGTAAAGGTTGTTTTTACTCTTCCAAATTTACATAATCCTCTTTGCTTCTTTACAGCTTTTGATGTGATTATTTATTTTTTTTTTTTTTGAGACGGAGTTTCACTCATGTTACCCAGGCTGGAGTGCAATGGCGCGATCTCGGCTCACCGCAACCTCCGCCTCCTGGGTTCAGGCAATTCTCCTGCCTCAGCCTCCTGAGTAGCTGGGATTACAGGCACGCGCCACCATGCCCAGCTAATTTTTTGTATTTTTAGTAGAGACGGGGTTTCACCACGTAGACCAGGTGATGTGATTATTTTATCTCATTTGAGGCATACAACCACCCTTTATGGTAGGCTAAATGGAGGTATCTCTACGATGAGAAGGCTGAAGGTCACAGTAGTTAGTGATGATGGAGTGGGAACTGAAATCCATATTTAGTGACTAATTTCAGTGCTTCTTAAATTGTTGCTTCACAGCCAATTACACTTGCTCTGCACACATGCAAACCATAGAATTTTTGCATTAGGAGATCAGGGTAACTTAGCCAAGCTAAAGGACTCTGTTGGCCTAGATAAACCTTTATGAAACTTAAAAAATGGCTCACCTTGGGGGACATAAATTTCCATACAAGTGTGGTTTGCCAAGCAGAACTGTGTGTATGTGTGTGTGTATGTGTGTACATGTGCACACATGTATACTCTGTGTAATGAAAGACAGCTTCTTGCTTCTTCTCTGAGGATGCAGACGTATGTCAGAGTGCTTTGTCAGGTGAGGCCAGAATGCTTCTATATCAATCACTTTCCTTCTCAACACCTCACCAAAATAAGCACAGTATGATGCTTAATTTCTGCTTTATATTCCCGTCTTGCTGTGTTTAACATGCTTTGTGTTTTCTTCCACATCTGCTTTTTCTTTTTAAAGGGACAATAGCCATTTTAGAAAATATAAATGAAAACATACTTAAACAGAATATAATAGTGTCCAGACATGGAAAAACAATTTTTATCATAATGAGATAGAAATTGAGGGCCTACCAATTAGGCACAATCATGTTTTGAACACTTTGTGGTTTAGTCATTGAACTTGTCTTCAGCAAATTATATCCCCTTCATTTTCTGTAAACACTTTTCTGTGTACATCTGTTTCCATAGGACAGATATCCCTGCTGTTTTCAAAAATTTAGTGTAATTTTATGGATTTGGAAACAATGTATTTTCGGGGCATCCACATTAAACAGGGTTAGAAATATGTCACAAATGAGTTTGTTTCTCATATTTGTTCTCTCATATGAGGTGAGTAATTGCTTCTAAGGAGTAAGTTACTAGTTTCTTTCTTAAGATTCTCAAGACCACTCAAGCAGCAATCAGGAATGAAAAGACTCACACAGGAAATAATTACAACATTATTTTTTAAAATCTGTGTAGCAGTTTTGAACAGATCCTTCTGAATTCTGTTACAGCTTATGCTAAGATATAGATTCTATAAAGACACCATGACAATTCAGTTTTGCTAAAATGAATTTTGACCTTATAATTTGACCACATTATTATCTAATCAACATAAAGCCAAAAGTCATGTTTTCAAAAAGAATGTAAAATGTGCCCGTGTATCATGCCCCAGTCCTAACTCCCCCAAATAAGAATGTAATCGTATCCATATAATTTTGAGTGACGAATGTCCATTTTTGAATACTATCCATTTATTGATATTTTACTGTCAACTGGTTTTTCTATACATAGTTTTTTAAAATTACAAATGTATTTTTAAATAGGACATATAACAGCAAAGCCAGAAAAGTAATAATAACTGTATTGAGATATTACTCTGTAAATCAGAAGAGGAAAATAAAAAGCACCTGCTTTGTAAGGTTTTTTATGACATTTAAAAATGTTTGTTATCCCTGAATTGTAAATTGGGTAGCAGAGGGCAATATCTTTATTGTGTTTTCAGTGAATTCTAGGATCCAGCTTTGCATCACTTGACCTATGGAAGACCAGTAGCGGTGGAGCCATAATCCATTTTGGTTTATAAAGAAGATGTCAACATTAGGAAAGATAGGAGTTGATTTGAATCCTAGCAGCAAATGAGGAAACTGTGGCTTGAAACATTCATTTTGTTCCAATATCACAAGTATTCTTTTTCTGTATTATCAGGGCGTGCTAATTTATGAAAAGTTATAAAGTAAAAAAAATCCTCCAATGTCGATGGCTTGAAGCAGTAATATGGTACATCTTACTCTTTGTGTCTGGGAAAGAGGTAGTAGACAGGAAAAGTAAATGAAAGATTTGATGACAAGGATTTTATAGGGTGGGCCTGGAGGTGGTGTACATTGCTTCTGCCTATATTCCATTCTGTAAGACTTGAACTTGTGGCTACACTCACAACAAACAAGGCTGGTAAATATAGACTGGCTATGTGCCCAAGAGGAAAAAGGAAACTGTTTCCTAGCCTAGCTAGGCTTTGCCACCCATTATCTTTGTGATTAAAGACTGACATAACAACATGAATTTGATAGCTTCTGATTTACCTGGTTCATGACTGAGGTTAGCCAATCTCTCCATGCTGCAGATATGCATTACTAAAATAAGACATTTTTAAATTTAATTAGTCAGGTGGCTAAAAGATATGTGAAAGAATTACATTCAGAGGAAAAACATATAATAAGGCAGACTATGTGCACGTTATTCTAGAGTTAATTTTCCAGGATCTCAGCACTGGTTATTATTCTATTATGTCTTTTCTTTTCATATTCATTTATATATTAATTTTTGTGGTTCTAATGTGTTCAGATATGGCTGAAAGGTTGGCTTTTCTCTTCTGTTGCGTATCTAGCTGTAGAAGGTAGAAAAATAATCAGAGAAAAAGACAACATAAATTTAAAGGAGAGGTGTTTCTTATTACTGCAAGTGAAGTATTGGAGGAAAAATGGCTAATTTAAATGTATTTAACTTTTAATTTTTTGTCCCAGATTTAAAGCATACATGTATAAGTTTAGTGTTAACTGACTTACTCAATCATCAAGTTTCTTTTCTGGGAAGTTAGCATATGTTATACTGAGTTTTCAGCTAGAAATGTGGAAAAATTTCCCCACCAGGGACTTGTAGCCACTTCCCCTTGCATAAGTTTGGTGGAAGATCAGTTTAGGTAAAAAATTAGCCATCGTTCTCTAGGTATTAGTAATGTTATGGTAATCAGGAATATCATGATGCTAAGGTTTCCACAGGGGCCGCAGTAAGCCTCTCCCGATTCTTGAATCCTTTAGGAGAGAGTTGATGTATCTAGCCTCAGTTCAACCATACCCAAGGGATTCACCTTCATGTCTTCTCCCAATAGGTCATGTTCAGTAAAGATCTTCTACAAAGTTTGTTTGCTATCTGGTTTCAACTCAAAGAGATTTGGTAGATCCTGGTTCTTTATCCAGGGTCTTCTTTTTGTGACTACTGAATCCGCACCAGCTTCTTCTTTGCCTGTCTTTTTGCAAAATCTCTAGTATTTCTTATGATATTTACCACAACCGTTTAGCATGACTTGATATTTATAGCTGAAATTGTATTTCTCTCATCTCATTGAGCCAGTAATAATTGTTCTCAATAATATATTCTCCCAGTACTCTGCAGTTGAATCATGGCCTGGTCTGGTCTGATTTTAGCTCCATTAGTTATTAGTGGTCGGCTCTTAGTGGTCAGTCAGATCCTAAAGAACTAACTACGATTAGGCTAATTGCTTCCAAATCTTAAAGATACAACTCAGTACAAAAGAGTTTACCTCACTCAGTTGATCTTCATTTTGTTTTTTAGACTCATTTACTAATACTTTCTCTAGCTGTTAATAGGTACAACCTATCCTCCACTGTCCCGTCTCTGAAACAGAATTCGAGAGTCAAATGCATTTGGAAACTGCTATATAATATTTGTCTTTTAAGTGGGATCACATTGCACATTAGCCTATTAAGGAATCAGAGAAAACTTACTGAAAAATACTTTTAGCATGGTTGAACAGGTATTTTCTATACATATTTGAACAAAGCCCACATTTTAAAATAGAACACTTGTGAGTAATGCTACTTGTAATGAATAGGCTTTGTGTATCTAGGAAGGGAGGACAATCCCCATGCCTATTTAGCTGTCACTGGATGTTGGGAGTGTGTAAGTATATAATCTAGATTTGGGCCATGGGATCCAGAAGGGAATGGGGAAGAATCTGGAAGGGGCCATGATCTCAGGGTGACTTATATGCAAGGAATATTTCTCATAAAAGTTTTTCTAAGGAGTAGTGTTGTTTCCCATATCAGACAGGTAGGATATTTGTAAAACTATTCCGCCATCCCCAAGATTTTTCTTCTTCTTTTTTTTTTTTTTTTTTTGAAATGAAGTTTCGCTCTTGTTACCCAGGCTGGAGTGCAATGGCGCGATCTCGGCTCACCGCAACCTCCGCCTCCTGGGTTCAGGCAATCCTCCTGCCTCAGCCTCCTGAGTAGCTGGGATTACAGGCATGTACCTCCATGCCCAGCTGATTTTTTGTATTTTTAGTAGAGATGGGGTTTCACCATGTTGACCAGGATGGTCTCGATCTCTTGATCTCATGATCCACCTGCCTTGGCCTCCCAAAGTGCTGGGATTACAGGCATGAGCCACCGTGCCCGGCCCGATTTTGCTTCTTTATAATGAAAACACGAGGTAGAAGGAAGAGTACGAGCGTTGCAGTTTCAGAGAAAAGGGTGTTTATTCTATTCAGGTTTTTTAACCTCTTGCAACTTCAATTTCATCATTAATAAAACTGGATCAGTAACATTTATTTGTTAAAATTTATTTTGACAAGTAAAAGAAAGCATATGAAAGTGCAAAGTCATAGCACAATATAGAACTTTATAATGAAATTCCATTTTCCACAAAAAAGAATTTTATTCTTTCCTCCATTGCAAGGATAAGAGATAGATATTGAACTTCAGCTTTTTTGTGTGTGTCAGAGGTAGGAAAATCCTACTGACTCTTCTGCTTAAAAGAGGACATATATTTCTTAGAGATGTGTAGGAGTTCATATAGAGACTTTGCTGAGTGGAATTTTTACCTGAGGCTCTGTTTCCCTAGCTTGCTTATATAGGAACGAAATGACTTTGAATTATGACATGGTGAAAAAGTGAGGTCAATCCTATCTCTCTCTCATTATTTTTGGAGAGTAGGTAGTAGAATACTTATATCCTTTATATTCATTTTATTTCAGGTTTTCCTTACATCTTACCTTCTATAGAAAGTCTTTCCACACCATTGCAAACATAAAAAGCTTTACTTACTAGTTGTGAATTCTTGTAGAATTTAACATTCAGTTATGTATTTTGCCTTATTTTCTAATCATGCCATATGTATCTTGACTCCTTAACTAGATTCTAAGTGGCTGTAATATGTTTGCCTCTCAGAGAGATGAACAAGGACGCTAAGGGTAAAAGTAGTGTTTCTATTTTCCAGACAGATATAAATAATTCAAGAGGACCAACCTCCATCTTTTCTGACCTATGGCTGTTTAAGGAATGGGTAGATTGTTTCCTGATACAGTATAGGTCATTGGGAAAGATGGAGAGAATCATGGGGTTTGTGCTTGGGAAGTGTTTTCCTGGTCTCCAGTCCACTTTGCCTAGTGGTGCAAGTGAGCCTCACCAGTTCAATAGGAAATAGGTGCTATCACTCAGTACACAGCATTGTATTACCTTCCCTCGTCTGACTCCATAGTGAGCTCCGCTGCATGCTGGGCACTCTTTACTCAGCAGTCAGTGAAGCAACTTAAGGCATTACAGAAGACTAAGCCTAACTGATAAATATGGTTTCCTTGTAAGACAAAGAAGCAAGGGACAAGACAGCCTCAGATTTACACTGTAATTTAACCCTGACTGCTCACTCCACCTACTTAATTCAATGGACACTTATCCCTCCACTTCTCTATACCATCATCTTTCTCACTCAGGAAACTACACTCCTTCTCATGTAAGAAAGACACTCCTGAGTTATGTATCTTTTTGACATCATAATATACCAGGCTTTACCCTGATGTTAATGAAAGCTTTTTTTTCTGTCTGAGGAGTCAGTTGAGCATTCAGCTGACTCCAGTTAAAGAGGTAGAAATATGGTGATTGTTTCAATTCTAGTTCAGAATCATAACAAGCAAGACTGGCTGGTTTCCTACTTACTGAAGAGCAAACAAATCTGAAATGCAACATATATTCCTTTTTAAAATTTCTAGAGTAAAACCAGAAGCTGTGTATAAGGAAATATATTCTTTATATAAACTTCTCTTTGCTCTCCATGTTATTAAAATTTAATTCTGGCAATAAGAACCTTTCGATATTTTCTTGTGTAGATTCTCATCTGAATGGCCTTCACATTAGATGGAAATGTTTCTACCAGAGTAAATATTAAATGAATGACCCCATGTCATCACCCATAGATGTTATCCTCTGATCCTTAAGTTTCTTCCTTGTTAAAAAAGGGAGAAGATATTTTTATTCAATTTCTTCTCACTAGAAAAACTTGAAAATTTGTTTATTGTAAACCTATAGCCTTATGTTACTTATTGGATTCTATGATCAGTTAAATCAAGTCAAATTCTTTTTTTTTTTTTCCCATTTATTTATTTTATTGCATTTTAGGTTTTGGGGTACATGTGAAGAACATGCAGAATTGTTGCATAGGAACACACATGGCAGTGATTTGCTGCCTTCCTCCCCATCACCTACATCTGGCATTTCTCCCCTTGCTATCTCTCCCCAGCTTCCCACCCCCCACCCTCCCTCCCCTATTTCCCCCCAACTGACCCCAGTGTGTAGTGCTCCCCTCCCTGTGTCCATGAAGTCAAATTCTTTTAAATATGTTTAAGAAAAAATACTAAAAGTTGCTATTTTACTAGAAAATAACAAACATATGTGAATAAAACTTTAAATTTTTTTGATTGAACAATAGTAGATTTTCTATGCTAATATAGTTAAGGAATATCTTGCCAGACTTTAGAATTTTCCAGTTACGTACAAGTTTTCTTTGGAGAGTTCCTAATGTGAACTTATGGGGATTTGCACAAAAATAATTGAAGAATAGCCCTCTTTCAACTCACTCCCTCTATATATATGTTTTTAATTCCATCTTTTGTTATAGATTAGAGAGTACACATGCAGGTTTGTTATATGGGTAAACTGAGTGATGCTGAGGCTTGGGGTTCCCAGGATCCCATCACCAAGGCAGTAAGCATAGTATCCAACAGGTGGTTCTTCAACCCATACCCAAGCCTCAATATATGTTAATCAAACTCAGCTACTTGCATCAAAATATAAAACAATAATACAACCAATTCAGACAGGTTGGTGGTGGTGAGTGTGACACTAGTAGAGAAACCTTTTACTCATCTGAATATTAGAAATCCATTTGGTTTAAAAGAGAATGAAATACTTAAAACATCTGTGAATATTTGATAGTTAAAAGTTAAGCCACTGTGAGCAACGATAAAAAATGAGCTTCAAGAGTGACGTCATTTTGAAAATAAATAATGTTTATATTGGTATCTTGTACAGATTATTTTCCTGCAATATATGAGCTATTTGGAGTTGTCTTGTCCACACGCTGAGTCAGCATATTGGCACAAAGAGGGACCTTTTGGTTTCAGAAATGCAGATTTAAAATCATATTTAACTCAGATCACAAGACATTCATTTTTCATTTCTTAGTAAATAGCCCTCATGTGATGTCAATTACGACATAAGAGAATGTGAATTCTTTTAAACCGGATATTTAGCTTTTGTTGGTAGCTTTTAAATTTCTGCAACCAGATAGCTAAACCACTTTAACCCTTATTGGCAGTTTCCATTACAGATGTAGCTTATTTAAATGATTTCTATATGATAAAAGATGAAAGAAAATCAAGTGGTCTTCAAATCCTAAGTAATCCTTCCTTCTTTGCCAATAAATCAACAAGAAAGGTGAATGTGAAAACATGATGTTATAACTTGAGGAATATTTTAATATGGTTATATTATCATTTCATCAACCTAGTACGATATGTGTAGCATACATAGAAAAACTGTTTAATAATTATGTGGGTTATTTTTGAATGAATTGTTTACCAACTGAAAATCTCAAGAGTAATAGTGTTTTCTTCTAATATGTTTTTCTATTATGTTGCATTGTGGATTTATAATAAATTATATTTTAATTGTGAAATGAATAACAGAGGCAACTAAAAAGAAGTGACTGACCATTTCCAGAAAATTAATATTAGGGTCAGTAGTTGTACACATATTATTTTTATGATAGTTTGTATCAGGGGCTTATACTAACTCCAAGGGTCAATGAAACTTTTTTTTTTTTTTAATACACTCAGTATTGTGGTGATACTTTCTCTAAACTCCCAAGAATTGTTTTTTTTGTTTGTTTGTGTTTTATCCCCCTTTGTTCCCCTTAGGTTCACATGTGTATAATCTTGGGATACCAAGGTAGGAATTAGTTTGGGTTTATGCTGTTTTATGTGTTGCCTATTTGATATCAGCCAGTGTCCCCTTTTATTCCAACAACATCTGGCACTTGGTTGATAGAAACGGCTTCTGATCTGCTCTTCCTGACCTTCTTCATTCTATTGCAAGCACTGTGAAGTCTGAATTAGCTTACCTTAAAATGCTTATCTGATTTCTGCCTTGATTGATGGGCTGCTGGTCCTATAGGTAAAGGGCAATTTCCTTTTCAGAGCCTCGATGATGTGGTCTTTGCCTCTTCTCTCACTTCATCTTGCATCTCATCACTTGCCTCCCAAACTTCTATTATATCTACCTAACCTCTAGAAATCTCTTTAATTTTTCAGGTTGTTTTTGGGATTTTTGTTTTTTACTTATTTTTTGTGACTTAGAATTTTTCTTTTCTTTTCTTTTCTTTTTTTTGCCTGGTGAACTTCTGTATATACTTGAAAGCCCAATTCAGTTAACTGCCTTATAAGCAGGTGGATACTTTCCACCCCATGCCTGCTCTGGGATATATTACACTAACAAATGGTTACTATTATCTATTTGCATGCCAGTCATGGCTGCCAGTCTGTTCATTTATTTAAAGACATGGGAAATAAAAATGGAAATGCATTATTCATTTTAGTATAAGTACTAGCCTTGCAATTTAATACATAGAAGGTGCTTATAAATATTTGATAAATCAATCAGTGTAACTCACACATTTCAGATTTTGATATGCCTATAAAAGATATTTGCCTTTATTTACAGTTATTACACATTAGAGCAAACTGTATTCCATTTGAGCCTTACTAATAAGTAACCTGACCTGATCCTTTTGTTTTATTGTCAGGTATCTGAGTGAGCAATTAAGTTTTGGAAACAATCTCCATGAATATTTATGAAGGAACTCCAGCATCAAAATGCAGAGAAGAAAAATAGCAATAAAAACCCAGTAAGCTAAGGATTGATAATGCATACTTTGGATTATTAAAGTGATTTTTATGATTTTGAACTTCTGTTAAAATATAATTCTGTGTTTCCTGATAAAGTATTTAATGATAATAACAGCTGGCTTTGTTAAGTGTAAGCACTCTTTCTGTGATAACTTGGCATTATTATATTCATTAGGCAGATAATTTTTAAAATATATTTGAATAAATCCATTAAGATAAACAACATATGCCATCCCTGGGCTTGTCTTGTAGAGGGAAAAGACTCACTAATTTTTCAAGGTTAGGTAAAAATGCCATGTGCAGAAAGGAGTTGTGCTGTTTAAATTATTCTTCTTGAGGTATAGTTTTAGAGTAAATGTTTGAGTATGAAATTAAGGTCTCATTTATGACATACTTATGTGTTTAGGATTTATATTTTTCAATATTTGTACCAGAATCTTTAGTGTACACTGTACAGGAGAATAAGTTAATTATCACATTTCCTGGAGGATGTTTCTGCTTTGACAGTAGCATTTCCCAAAATAACGAGAATCATATACTTATTATGCTTATCCCAGGTGTATTTTTACTGTTTGAAAGCATATGTGTCAGAGTAAAGTGAGGAAAAAGGCTTTTAAAATATTTTTTCTTTCCTTCTGTAATACCTATGATTTTGTTCCTGTTTAATATGAAAGAATCATTAAATGCTAATGCTTTTTGATATAATGTTATATCTCCAGAGTACTAAAGAGATTTAAACTTTGAGGCTATAAACAAATAGATTTCTTTGGAATGCAATTATTTCCATTTTTATATTGCCTGTTGCATGTGTATGTGTGCATGTCCTTTCTTATAATAACTGAGATCAATCTGTGTGGCAGCAGAATTCACTGCTGAATTTAAAAGGCATTTGATAGTGAATATTTCAGCAAGAAAAGGTTTTGCTATGTGGTTGCTGTGTGCTCCCTTGGCAGACACCTGCAGTACACACCTATGTCCAGGTCTGGTAGTACAGAGGCCAGAGCACTCAGTGGCTAGTAGCTTTCCTTAGCATTCATCATGGAAACTTTTTAGTAGAGTGCATCAAGGAGATAATTCCTTACGAACAGCATCTCCGTGCACTTTCGGGGCAGTTTTCCGGCAATTTCTGCTGGCGTGAAACAGTGCCCTGTTTGTTAAAGCTTCAGTGCCTGCTGGCAAAGGAAACACGTTTAGAGGACTGATACCTATTTTCACTGAGGAAGTAAAAAGGATAAATTTGGAGCTGAGAGACAATAAATTAATAACTGGCACATATTCCTACCGACTTTTGTGTTTTTGAAGAGGGGAAGGAAAGAAGATTGGGCTTTTCAATGAGAGTGATAAGAAATGTAAACTCATAGTACCAGAATAAATTTAATAAAAGCTGAGTTCAAGTTCAATTCAAAGTGGAAGTGGGATAATGGTAGTGGTGCTAACAGGAGAAGCGAAGATTAAATGGATTTGTAAAACATTTTTAGACTATTTTTAAATGTAAGATTGAATTAAGTATTAAATAACTCTTAAGTCATCAATATTGTATTAGGCCTTTCGGGACAAATAATAACAATTAATACAAAAAGAGGAAGATAACAAAGAAGGAACGTTTTGGGAATGATTGTAATGTGGCAGGAATTATGCTATACTTTAGTGGCTTTGCTCATATAAGCCTCTCAACAAACCTAAGAAGTAGGAATTGTTCTCACTACCATTCTACAGATAAGGAAACTGAGATTCAGAAAGGTCAAATGACTCATCCAAAGCCATAGACATAACATGGGTATAGGGAAAGTCTAAATCTTGGCACCCTGACTCTGGAACATGTGAATTCAGTGCTATGCTACATCGTCTTACACCGAAGCTAAAATAAGTCCCATCTTTTGTTCAAAACCAAAACCAAATCAAACTAAAGGAAAACTTTACCTCACTTTTGTGGAAATAATCACAAACACAATGCAAAAGTATAAGATTAAGTAAAGATATATATGTGATATAGACTATGAAGTACCGAGGAATTAAAACTAAGTAACTCAGTGAACACTGGAATAGAGACAATTTTAAAATATTTCTGTTTAAAAAAATATATTGAGGCATGATTGACATACAAAAAACGATGTATGTATTTTCGGCATACATCTTATGAGTATATACCAGTGAAAACATCACTGTAAACAATGCCATGAACATAACCATTATCTCTAAAAGTTTCCTTTCTCCCTTTTTTTGTGATAAGAACATTTAACATAAGATCTATGTGCTTAATGCATCCTTAAGTATACATATACAATGCCATGTTGTTATCTGTATGTATTATGTTACACAATAAGGTCTCTAGGACTTATTCATCTCACATAACCAAAACTGTGTACCCTCTGACTAATACTTCCCTAATTTCCCCTTCTCCCAGACCCCGGTAAGCTTAGTTGACTATTTTAATTTCCTGACATAAGAGAAGTCATGTAGTATTTGTTCTTCGGATCTGGCTTATTTCATTTAGCTTAATGTCCTCTAAGTTTATCTATTTTGCCCCAAATGACAGAATTTCCTTTCTTTAAGGCTGAATAATGTTTCATCATGTGCGTGTGTGTATATGTATACACACACATACATATATATTGTATATATTCTGTATATACATTGTATATTTATCTACCTATTTATCTATATATGAATATATCTCCACATTTTCTTTGTCCATTCATCTGTCAAGGAATATTTAACAATATGGGAGGTAGTATCAGTAATCCAAAAACCTCCAAGAAAGAAAAGTCCAAGACAAGATGGCTTCATGGGTGATTTATGCTAAACATTTAATACAGAATTAATATCAATACTATAAAAAATTCCAAAAAATGAAAGAGGAAGAACTCACTTAATGAGGCCATAATCACTCTAATACCAAAGAAAGAACAAAGACACTACAGGCCAATTTTTTTAAAAGACTATAGGCCAGTATCTCTAGAGAACATAGATGCAAAAGTTCTCAACAGAATATTGGCAAACCAAATATAATAGCACATTAAAAGTATCATATACCATGACTAAGTGGGATTTATCCCTGGAATGTAAGGATTATTCAACATACACAAATCAATAATCTAATATACCACATTAACAGGATAGAGGCTAAAAATTACATGATCATTTCAATAGATGCAAAAGAAAATTTTTTTGGCAAAATTTAACACTCTTTTGTAATAAAAACTCAACAAATTTTGTGTTGAAGGAGCTTACCTGAATATAATAAAGGCCATATGTGAAAATCTCACCGGAAACATTATATTCAATGGTAAAAAACTGACAGATTTTTCTTTAAGAGTCAATCCAAGACAAGCATGCTTATTTACAGCACTTCTAATCAACATAGTACTGGAAATTGTAGCCAAAGCAATTAAGCAAGAAAAATGCATAAAAGTTATATGACTCAGAAATGAAGACGTAAACTTGTTTCTGTTCACAGGTGACATGAACCTAAGTAGAAAACCCCAAAAAGTCGATAAAAAAAACTTACTGGAGGCCAGGTGTGGTGGCTCACATCTGTAATCCCAGCACTTTGGGATGCCAAGGTAGGTGGATCACAAAGTCAAGAGTTCAAGACCACCCTGGCCAATATAGTGAAACCCCAGCTCTACTAAAACTGCAAAAAAAAAAAAAAAAAAAAAGTGGGGCATTGTGGCAGGTGCCTGTAATCCCAGTTAGTTGGGAGGCTGAAGCCAGGAGAATTACTTGAACCTGGGAGGTAGAGGTTGCAGTGATCCAAGATTGCACCACTGCACTCCAACCAGGGCAACGGTGCAAGACTCCATCTCAAAAAATAAAATAAAAAAAGAAAAGAAAAGAAAACACCTAGAACTAATCAACTAAACTAATTAGAACTAATCAGTGAATTCAGTTAAATTGAAAACTACAAAGTGAGCATACAAAAATCAGTTGGATTTCTTTACATTTACAAAGCACTACCCAGAAAGAAATCAACAAAACAATTTTTTTTTACAATAGCATTAAAAAGAATAGGATACTTATAAATAAACTTAACCAAATATCTTAAAGACTTCTTTATTGAAAAATATGAAACATTGATGAAAAAATTGAAAGAGATTAAAATAATTGAAAGATAATCTATATTCATGGATTGGAAAAAATATCAATATATTCATACTACCCAATGCAACCTACAAATTTATGCAAGCTGTATCAAAAATCCAATGGCACTGTTTTCACAGAAATATTAAAAAGAATCTTAAAATTCATATGAAATCACTAAGTTCATGAATAGTCAAAGCAATCTTGAGAAACAGTCAATAAAGCTGAAAGTATCACATTATCTGATTTCAAAATATACTACAAAGCTATAGTAACTAAAGCAGTATGGTATTGGTGCAAAACCAGACAAATAGACACATGGAACAGAACAGAAAGCTCAGAAATAAATTCAACCATTTATACTTAACTGATTTTTGATAAAGATGTCAAGAACACACCATGGGCAAAGGACAGTCTTTTTAACAAATTATTTTGAGAAAACTGGAGATCTACATGCAGAACAATGTACTAGGCATCCATCTTATACCATATAAAAATCCACTCTAAATTAATTAAAGACTTAAATGTGAGATCTGAAACTGTAAGCTAACAGAAGACTCTAGAGGGAAATCTCCAAGACATTGGTCTGGGCAATGATTTTTTTTTTGGATATTGTCCCAGAAGCACAGGCAGTGAAAGTAAAAATATGCAAATGGAATTAAATGAAACCAAACAGGTTCTTCATAGCCAAGGAAACAACAGAGTGAAGAGACAACCTACTTCACTCTGGGAGTGAAGAATGGGAGAAATATTTGCAAAGTATATATTTGATAAAGAGTAAATATTCAAAACACATAAGTAACTCATAAAACCTACCAAGAAAATAAATCTGAATAGACATTCCTCCAAAGAGGACATAAAAATGGCCAACAGATTTCAAAGACTCAAAAAAATTTACATTTCAAAAAAAATGTACAACATTGATAATTATCACAGAAATTCAAATTAAAACCACAATAAGTTATCACCTTACGTCTCTTAGGATGGTCATAATCAAAAAGATGAAAGGTAAGAAGGGCAAGGACATGGAAGAAATGGAACCCTTGCACATTTTTGGTAGGACTATGAGTTGGTGTAGACATTATGGAAAACAATATGGAAGTTCATAAAAAAATTAAAAATAGAACTAACATATGATTCAGCAGACCTGTCACTGGGTATATATTCAAAAGAAAAAAAAATCAGTATGTCAGAGAGATATCTGCACTCCCACACTTATTACAGCATTAGTCATAATAACCAAGATATGGAAACAATGGAAGTATACATCAATGGATGAATGATATAGACAAATTATTAAAACAAGTTTTGAGTTGGCCATTGAAGGTGAACATCAAAGTGGAATGGCGGTGAATAAAAGCATCTCCTTTAGGAAAGTATTAAGAAACAAGGCACAGTGCATAATGTACTCATGGACAATAGGATTAGATTAAAAAGTATGAATTTACAGATTTCAAATAAATTCAAAATTCTTTTTAGATTTCCACATCCCTTTCTGCAGCTCCATGAACAAGTTATATTGGCACAAATCACTGGATTATGAAGTATAAGTACTGTTGGAAACAAAAATTAGAGGAATAGCTCTTGGTGTTCATTTTTTTTGAAATTGACTCATTCAACACTGAATAATTCTGTTTATTTGGTGATAATCAGCAATGTGGCTTGAATAGCTATATGCATTTATTGAAAAATAATGTCATTGTATATGGGAATTCAGGGTAAAATGCAATATGTAACGGAAGAGTGACAAAGGCATTTTTAATCAGAGTTCTCCTTGAAGTGAAATGCTTTTCCTGAAGTGAGAACTGGCTACCCTAAATATGATATTTTAGTACACATTCCATTCGTTGATTAGCTTAGATGTAGACATGGAGTGTAAATGTGCTACACATAATTTTGTAATATGGTACTAGAAGACAGTTCAACTGAAGGATTGGGTAAAGATAAGGGAATCTTATGGAAAATGAGATAAATATAGTGAACATAATTTTGCCACACAGTAAGATTAAACTTTAGTTTCATCTATTGGAAATATAAAACAATCTGTTTCTATTACTATTGAAATTTATAGCATTGCTCAATGTTTGCATTTTTTGTTTGTTTTGTAATACCAAGTTTAAAAATATTTTCTCTATACTAAATCAGTAAAATAAGAATGGAAAAATGTTAAGCAGAGGATTTTAGTCTTAACAAGTGGACTTTTATAAATTAATATAAAATACGTAGTATTAGACACAGGATTGCCAACTTTTAATTTTTTCAAGAAGTATTCTGTGCAGAAAAATAAAATCTTCTTTCTACTCTCTTACTTCATCATTTACAAGTTACATTGTAGAGATTTAAATTTAATATTTAAAAAAATAAGAATGCACTATATCTTTCTTATTTTTTTCTCTTTTCCTGTTGCTGTAAAAACTTTATAAGGGACTGGTGTTAGTCTGTGCATGAGTACTGAGGACTATTGACACAGGTGGTTTTAAGTTTATATTTCTTACAGACCGGGGGATGATGATCCCCTTTGTGAGAACGAAAGGGATAAGCAGCTGAGACTGGGAATACAGCTTTTACTTCAATAAGACTAGCTCTGCTTTTGTTTTCTTTATTTATGTGTCTGATTTATAGAATGACCTGGTCTCAGCACAAAATGATATGGAAATTGCTTTTCATTTTTTTTTCCAGTGTTGCTTTCACAATTCACTTTCCCAGATCTCCCATTTCTCTTGCCAATATTGCAAGAATATCTCATGCGCTTCCAGTGATTTTTCAGCTGTTACAACAGTCATCCTTTCAGCTGTTCAATGTTTTCACCTTTCAACTATTAAAACAGTTTCATTATTAAATTCTTCTGTTCAATCTAAATCAAAATTTTAATCTCTCAGCTAATTCAAATCTCCCTTTGCCCAACTCCTAGATAGTTAGATTAATAATGGGGTGAAAAGCACGGTGTGTCCTTTAGCCTTTGTTATTCTTCCTCTCCACCAGCGCATTCTGCTCTTTCTGGCTCCTCCGTCGTCAAAGAACAAAGGGAGAGCAGATTAGAGATAAATGGTAAAGTATTTCTTGCTTGGGGTTTACTTAACCTGGCTGTCAGTGGGTCCTACATGATAGATGGCCAAATTTTGACTGTCTTTGCACGAAGGTTTTTGTAGGTTCTTTGAAGGCCCTTCCTCTAGAGACTTCTGTATTACACCATTCTTTCTGTAGTTAATACCTTTGAATCACCTCTTATATCTCCTCCTAAGCTCCTGCCTTCTGGCACCATGTCTCCATTCTTTTTACTGGAGTACTTCTGTCTGGAAGGCAGATATCCTGGGCAAAGTCTTTACAAGATGAATCAACATGCCACAGAACATGTGGTTCACAGGAATTCAAGCATCATGGATCCATCCAAACCTAGAAGTGCAGGCTACTCCCACTGATTTCCTTTTTCCTTATCCTGTGATATGGGAAGCTCCAGCTAGCCAGTTATCATCACAGTTCAAGAGAGGATTCAGTTCCAGTCTCTACGTTCTTTAAAATTCTAAATAATCATAACAACTTTTCCAAGTTCTTTCTCATTGCATAATCTGGTATGAAACCAGGGTGTCCCATTTCTGCAGCTCAGCAAACTTGCCAGTTGGAGGAAAATACCTATCTCTCCTTCCAGAAAGAAACCCTGTCCAATCACACCAAGGCCTATCTTACTTGACTACAGTATTCTCCATTGCTACAATTTTTTAAAAGCATCATCTTCTGTACTAATGAACCCCTGGTCCCTCTTATTTGGCCTGGATGGAGTGGCATACACTGAAACATTTTGGATACTTCTTATTAATAATTTGCAGTGGTATGTCTGATGCCCAGAGTATGGGGGAGCTTAATATACATTGCACTCAGTTTGGGGGCTAAAATCTCTAAGTAGACAAGTAAAGGACTTTTAACAACCATTACACTTATTTATACTGTCACAGAATATTTTGTTTGAGTGGAGAAAAGAGCACTGATGAAGATAAGGCATTGTCATCGGGTCTAGGGAATTGGTAAAAAATTGTTACATAAGTCATAAATTCCTACAACTTAAAGAAATTAAATAGCCCAGCTATGCTTGTGTTGAAAAGGGGCATATATAACATAAATGTTCTTCCATCAACTGCTTGGAAACTTTAATCTGTAAAGCTCTTTGTCAATAGTTCCAGGTAGTATCTTGAGGTAGAATCCTCATATGTAGTTTGTGGTTCCTAATGAAGATTTTATAAGGGACTCTCACAGAATTCTTAGTGAAGAGCTGTTTCAAAGTTGTAAAAAAGTTAACACTGCTTTTGTGCAAGCCCCCTTCAACCTATGTCTCTGATGAATTGAATGATTCATTCATAGCCCTCCTTATAGAGTTCAAATTAACATTCTGATTCTCCATCTTATTAATCATTGGCTTTTTTTCTTTGTTTTATTGGCATGTGTTTTCCCAGCTTTGAGAACAGACTCTAACCTGCCTTTATTGCCACAAGCTAATTCTCTGGAACCAAACTCTATCAAAAAATAAATATAAAGAAAAATAGAACATCATAACACAAAATTGATGGCCACAACCTTCCTCTTGGGTTTCACTCCGCAGATTCACCTGGTTCATCATGCCCTTGTGACACATACTATTGGTAATGCCAGTGAGTATGAGATATTGATATCTGTCCACTAGATATTATTCAGAAACCCAAAAAACTAATGCCATATGGCTTTAGATGTTTCTGTCTTAAGCCGATATGTTTGTAATGGTCTTTCAGATAAGAAGACATAAAAAAGAAAGATGACCTTCAATTTTATGGTGTCATTTAATGTCTGAGGATGTTCAAATAAAAAACAATGAGAGAATGGAGGCCAGAGCATTTTTTTCTACATCCATAAAAATTTTTTGTAACCCTAGGATAGCATATTTGTATGACTATAGATAACTTGAGAACATTAGAAATTAATAACTTTTAAACTAAAGTTATATTAATAGTTTCAAATGTAAAGAAGATAAAAGCGACTTCTGTTCTAGTAATCAGAGGCCATAGCAAATAATAATATTGTTATTTATTACATTAACATAAATTCTAATTAATATACATTCTAATTTAGATTTGATATGATCTAACACAAAAATAATAGATACAACGTTAATAAAACTGCCAAATTTTCAACACTTTTCTTTCATTAACTAATAAATAAGGGCATAAAATGATGGAATAAAATGCTCAAACTCTGAAATGGCAATGTCACTATCGTGATTATTGCCTTGGACTATGATTTAGCAGACAGTTTGAAAATGGTTTTATCAGAAGTAACAAACATACCGCTATTTCTAAGGATATTAATTTTTGACACTATATTTGGAAACAAACTTTCTATGAGGACCTGATACAAATGCCATTGCTTAATATACTTTATATTAATTGCAAAATGTATGCTTAATGGTTATGTTTTTTTTTAATTAATACTAATAAAAGCACATAGCGTCACATGAAAACATAATTTAAAATATTTTTCCAACTGAAAATTTTCTTTATTTGTCCTATACTTCTTGAGTAGCAGATTTTTAAAAAATAAGCTTTATTTTGTAGAACTGTTAGATTCACAGAAAAATTTGAATATACAAGGAGTTCTCGTATACCCCCTGGCCCCACACATGCATGGTTTCCTCATTGTCAACATCTTCCACCACAGTTACACATTTGTCACAATCAGTGAATAATTGGCACATTATTATTACTAAAAGTGTTTAATTTACATTAGGGTTCAATCTTGGTGATGTACATTTTATGAGTTTGGAAAAATGTATAGAAACATGTATCCACACTGTAATATCAGTAGGGAAGCAGCTTTACTGCCCTAAAAATCTCCTTTGTTCTATCTATTTATCTTACCCTTCCTCTAATCTCAGAGAACTTTTTTTTTTTTTTTTTTTTTTTGCTGTTTTGCCTTTTCCAAAATGCCATATAGTTGGAATTGTATAGTATGGAGTCTTTTCAAATTGGCTTCAAATTGGCTTCTTTAGCTCAGTAATATACATTCAAGCTTCCTACGTGTCTTTTCAGGGATTGATAACTTATTTTTCTTTAGCACTGAATAACATTCTGTTGTCTGGATGTACCAGTTGATCAATTTGTTTACAAATGGACATCTTTGCCACTTCCAAGTGTTGGCCGTTGTGAATAAACCTGCTATACACATCTGTGTGCAGATTTTTCTGTGGACATAAATTTTCAGCTCCTTTGGGTAAATACTGAAAAGCACAATTACTATATCATATTGCAAGAGTTTTGTAAGAAACTTCCAAACTGTTTTCCAAAGTGGCTATACCAGTTTTGCATTCCCACCAGCAATGAATGAGAGTCCCTGTTGCTCCACATTCTTGCCAACATTTGATGTTCTCAGTGTTTCAGGTTTTTACCCTTCTACCAGGTGTAAACTGTCATCTCATTGTTTCAATTTGCAATTCCCTAATGTCAAGTGATGGGAACGCTTTTCATAGGCTTGTTTGTCATCTGTGTATATTCTTTGGTGAGATATCTGTTTTGTTAATTTTTAAATTGAGTTTTTTTCTTTTCTTATGGTTGAGCTTTGAGAGTTCTGTTTATATTTTGAATAATGGCCCTTTATCAGATATGTTTTCCAAATACTTTGTTTTACTATATGGCTTGTCTTTTCACTCTCAAATATAGATGGTAACTTTGCAGAACATAAGTGTTTAATTTTAGTAAAGTACAGCTCATCAATTATTTATTTTATGAATTACGTTTTTGGTGTTTTAACTAAAAAGCGATTGTCAAATCCAAGGTCATCTAAACTTTTTCCTGTGTTATTTTTTAGGAGTTTTACAGCTTTGTGTTTTACGTTTAGAACCATGATTTATTTTAGCTAATTTTTGTAAGAAGTGGAAGCCCTGTGTTTAGATCCATTTTGCATATGATGCCTAGTTGTTCCAGCATCCTTAGTTGAAAACACTATCTTCAGTCCACTGTATTGCCTTTGCCTCCTTGTCAAATTCACTTGACTATATTTATGTGGGTCTATTTCTGGGCTCTCAATTCTGTTCCACTAGTCTATTTATCCACGTCTCACCAAAACCACTGGATTGATTATGTAGCTTTATAGGAAGTCTGGATGTTAGAGAGTGTCAGTCCTCTGACTTTGTTCTTCGCCTTGAATATTGTGTTGTCTGTTTTCATCTTCATATACACATTGGAAGCAGTTGGTTGATATTTAGAAAATAATTTACTAAAATTTCAATTGGGATCACATTGAAAATATAGATCAGATTGGAAAGAACTTTCATGTAGACAATATTGAGTCTTCTTATCCACTAAAATATAATAACTCAATTTATTTAATTCCTCTTTGATTTTTTTCATTAGACTTTTGCTGTTTTCTTTATATAAATCTTGTACATATTTTGTTAGATTTATTCCAGTATTTCATTTTGTGGTGTTTTTAATTAAAGGTTTACATTTATAATTTCAAATTCTACTTGTTGATTGCTTATATATAGGAAATGATTGACTTTGTATATTAGTCTTGTATTCTGCAACTTTACTATATTCTCTTAGTTACTCCAGGAGTATTTTTATAGATTATTTAGGATTTTCTACATAGATAATTATGTTATCTGTAAAAAAGATAGTATTATTTCTTTCTTTCCAAAATATGTACGTTTAATTTCCATTTCTAGTCTTATTGCATTAGCTAGGAACTCAAGTCCTATGTTAAAAAAGAGTTGTGACAGGAAATATCTTTGCATTGTCCTTGAAGAGTGGCAAGTTATTATTTTAAATAAAAACATGTTTATAATACCTAGAAAATTAAATTTAGAACTTGCTTTTACAGTAAATGTGTAGATATTTGGTAGTCCTATTACTTTTTCACTAAGGCATGTATTGGTTAACACTTCAAGGAACATAAAGCCACTCACATTGCCACTCAATAATTTAAAAGTGGAGATTTTATGTGATAATAATACATTTTCTTATAATAGTATCTAGATCTGATGGAATTCTGGAAAACAAGAATAATAATCGTGTGTGTTTGTGTGTGTGTGTGTGTGTGTGTGTGTGTGTATGTTACTGGCAATTGACTTTAAGATTGGTGGGATTTTAATATGCTGACTTATTGCAAGGCCAAGCCTCTGAAAAGTTACAAATAAAATCACTCTAAAATGAAAAAGTTAAAAGATAAAAATAACTTCATTTACCCACAGAAATTTTGTGAAACAAATGAATGATAGGCTGCTTCATAATATTACTTTTTGTGTGTGTGTCAAATAACTAAACAAAGCACAAAGTGAAATTAATGGAATTAAGTTATTTCAGTTTTAAAGAGAATATATTCTTTATGTTGATTTTTTACCTTTGAGAATGGATAAGTTGGAATTTTTACAGTTAAAGATAATATAATATTAACTCAAATTACATGTTTGATTTAAAGAGAAATATTTGGCTCATGAAACTAGAGAGTACAAGGGAGTGAATCTCATTAGCTTAAACCAGTTACAAGATTTTAAGTGACAACATCATTTGAAATTATGCAACTATTGATCTTCATTGCTCAACTATGGTCTTTTTTTATTGTATTTTTATGTTCATGCAGAATTTTCTCATGAATGTGTGAAAAGGGCACCCAGAGGTTCATGCATTTGTTCTACCAGCTAACTTGCCAACAAAAAAGAGCACATCCTTCTTGATAATTCTAGCAAAAGTTCCAAGTTTCACTCGTAATCCAATCTTGGTTAAAACTATTATGTTATTTCTTAATAAAATGACAGTAGAGAGGAATCATTCCCATTCCAAAAGTGGGGGTGGCAAGGGGAAGATATGTGATCAGATAAAGAAATGCTGGTTTTACTAACAGCAAAACAGACTAAAACAAACAAAATTGGAAAAGGCAAAAACAAACCAAAATAAAACAGACAGAAACAGCTTGCCCAATGCAGAAACATCAGTTTATCTAACTCATTTCATAGGTAAATGGACTAAGATTAAGAAAGTTAACCAAGATTTTTAACAAATGTAAAGTCCACTGGAATTAGTGATAGATCCTAAATGTCAGTATATTTCCTTTATGGTTGATTGAACTTTTAATTCTGTGCCTTTAATCAACCCCACCCCAACCTGGGTGTGTGTATGCGCTTACACACACACACACACACACACACACAGAAATGGAAAAAAATGGCAAGAAAATTCAAGTTTAAAAATGATCAAATTGACCAAGAATACCTATGACTTTTTCATATGAGCAGGCCATTATCATCTGGCTGCGAACTTGTAATATATTTACACAAGTGAAAAGAGTATGCATTGATTTCACTCCGAGGAGGACTGTGTCCACAGATTTGATGTTATAACATCCCAGAAATAGAATTATTACCCATCCTATTGTTTTGTTTTCAATTTATATTTTCTGGCACCTTAAAAAATGTTTGGTAATTACCTTAAACAGTATCCTTCTTTTTCTTTGTTGGGGTCATTACATAAAGCCATCCTTTGGAAGCTGTAGATAAATAACTGCCATAAATCTGTAGTTATTATTAGACTAAACACTGCAGAATTTCCTAAATATGTTCTCTTTTCTTAATTCCTTCAAAAAACTGATCAGATCATGGTATTCAGAGATGATCAGATTTCTTAGTGCTTAATGGAAGATGAAATTATGCACTAGAAATGAAGTTCCCAACTAGTAAGTTAAATCACATTGCAATTAGTTTAAGATATACTGATATTTAATGGATGTAGTAAAATGCAGGGTTATAAGTCTCTGGATTCTTGTATTTCTCATACATTTTCTTTGCAACAACAGAACTCAGTGTTCCAATCTATTTGATTGGAACTATCAAATAGACTGTAATTGATGCTATGTTCACTTCCTTCCCTTTCCTCAAAACCATGGCTATATATATTGCTCTGTGTCTTCAAATAAGGGAATTCTGATATTTGCTTTGTTCCCTTTTATACTTTTGGGTTTGTTTGTTTCATGCAGTAATTTTTTTTAATAACTCCAAATAATCGTTTATTCTGCAAACTTCTGGGAATTCCCAAAGTCTCATTGTTGTTTTTCATGCTACACCCAGGCCATAATTTAAAAGCCCTTACAATAGACACCTTCATAGTAAGTCCCTAGAGCTCTTAATTTTTATGTGTTAATTTAAGACCCCACCAGGAGGCATTATCTATATTCTAAATGAGTTGAACGTATTATTTTTATTTTTGAGACAGACTCTCCCTCTGTGACCCAGGCTGGAATGCAGTGGCACGATCTCAGCTCACTGCAACCTCTGCCTCCTGGATTCAAATAATTCTCCTGTCTCACCCTTCTGAGTATCTGGGATTATAGGCATGCATCACCATGCCCGGCTCATTTTTTGTATTTTTAGTAGAGGAGGTTTCACCATATTGGCCAGGTTGGTCTTGAACACCTGACCTCAAGTGATCTGCCTGTCTTGGCCTCCCAAAATGCTGGGATTACTGGCGTGAGCCACTGAGCCTGGTCAACATTGTTTTTGGTTTTCTTTTTTTTTTTTTCTTTTTTCTTTTTTTTTTTTTTTTACCATAGTTTACTTATTTTTGGTCTCAAGTTGCCTTGTACAGACTCTATCAGGGTGTTGAGAGAGAAGAGTCAGTTTTGCTAGATTAAACCATGTATCCTAAACAGTAACTATTCTGTACTTTAACTTATTTATTTCTCTTTTTCTAAATGTTGGTGCCTGAGATCACCATGCCTGCCTAGATGGGGTATCTGAAAGGTAGCATAATACTAACAATCATGCTGAGCATTTAGTGAAACACGGACTGTGGAATCACAGGAAACAGGCGCAATTCCCATTGTCAAGATTGATGATGTATAATATTGCTCAAGACAGGAAGAGCCTAGCTCTATTCTCTCGTGCTAACATCTGCCAATATAAAATAAACTTTAGACACTAGATGCTGCTTGTGGACATATCTTCATGGACAAATGCCATAGATTATCTAAGGCTTCTGATGGCTCTAAAAACTAATGATAGTTAATGATTTACCAACTTTGAGGTAGAAAAAATATATACCCTAGTAATATACAGCTTAAGTGTAACACAACTATTTTTAGCATGCTAATTCTCCAAGACACAAGAATGGAGAATGACCATTTTACCAGTACTGTTTAATCCTATAATTAATTTGGCACTATACTTCCTTTTGCTACAAATTAATCATCAACTGTATAAGAAAGTATTGAATTTGAATAATTTCAATCTATTTTCTTGGAGTAATGGGATAGAGGTTATTTCACTTCAAAGAGGTGATTTGTGGGACAGTGACAACAGTGATTATTAAATCACACATTTCTACACTTAACAGATGGCTGTCTGAGAAACTGAACTTGATAAATGAGCTTTCTGTCTACAGCACTTGCTACTTTAATGCCCCCAAAGGAGGCATATTATTGGAGAGCATCTAAGGAGGGAAGTGGTTTTCAGAGAGTGATGCAATTATTATAGGGATATAACCCAGGAGTAATTTCTGTCCCTCTGGGTTGAGAGAGACTCTCCAGAGGAGGAATAATCTGATCTCCAACAGAAACATATTAGGATTGATTTTTATATAACTTGCACTTAAATTATTAGAATTAATATTTTGCATACCTGGATATTAAATATAAGTCTGTGATATTTGCTTGATTATTAAACAGCCATAAGGTACAGGCTTAAAATAATCTTTACCAGGGAGTTAGGCTTATTTTCCTATTAATTTTGAGAATTCAAAGATAACGAGAAAAACAACACTGATTTCCTTCTAGGTTTAAGTGGCTACCACACTAGGCTATTACAGATAGTTCTGTGGGATTTTAAGAAATTCATCCCAGTACTCTGTGTGTGTGTGTGTGTGTGTGTGTGTATGTGTGTGCGCGTGTGCATGCATGTGTTTCTGGTAATAGTAATAAAATTTATTAATAGACAGAATCAAATAATGCACGTAGCCAAAAACAGATTGAAAAAGAAAAAATTATTTTAAAAAACTAAATTAAAAACAATAAAATTAGATATTTATGTTGGAGATTTCCTCCATTGTATATTCATTTTAAGATTTTAAGTTAAAAGCATAATGCTTGCTAAGAATATAGCCAATGTTTCTACCAAAGCTTTGTAAAAGCGGATCTTGGAATTTTAAGACTAAATAACTACAAATAATCTATCTCACATTTCAGAATAAAATTACTATACAAGTCGTCTTCTAATATACAGTTTGCCATATATTGCCCAGGCAACGGGGCTAGAAAGTCATCTTAGAGCTCCTACATGTCATTTCCTAAGTATTCATTTAAAGATAATTAAGTGCTTCAATTCATAAAACTATGTCGAATGCTTGATTTCAGATGAGATTATTATAAATCTGCCACCTCATCTTTTTTTTCTTCTTTTTTTCTCACCTCATCTTTTAAGATGGGGTTAGGGGAAGTACAGATAAAGGGGATTCAGAAGGCATTTTAGACTAACTTGCAACAGTCAAGAACTGTCATAGATGTGAATTGGAAGGAGAGGTTTCCAACTGTGGAAAATGAAATGAGCAGTGAACAATAACAGCACATCTAAAAGCAGTGTCCATTTAGACACTGATTTAAAGATCCTTTCATTATAGTGTAAAGCTATAAATGTCTAATTCTTGATATTATTTAGAGAGTAACTGACTCATGAAAACAGCTTACTTGCAGCTACATTTAAGAAGTAATTGTGTATATTTATTTTTTAAAATAGATTTTCTGCAACCAATAACAGAGAAGTCCTAGTTAGGAGCTAATGTGATAACCAGAACATGTAAACAAGCAGGTATAAAGCTTTTTGAAACATTATTTAGGATCTTTTCTAGAATTGCCTTGAGACAAAGTTCTCACATCAAATAAAAAATATTAAAGCCCTGAAGCATGGCAGACTCATCTGTTTGAGTCAAAATAATTCGTCAAGCCAGATATTATTTCTTATTTGTACAAAAAACCAAACAATGCATTTTCTTTTTTACTTAGAATATAAACTTTACTTGAAACTGCAAGGTTAGTCCATATTTTTTCTAAGAATTATACAAAAGAATAAATATTAATAAAATGGCTTATTTTTGTGGTCAGGTTAAATAATAATGTCTACATATGGGCTAGTTTTCAAAGTATGTGCTGATGTAATAATTAGCAAATACGTTTCTGAGAAAATAAATGTGTGTGTGTGTGTGTGTGTGTGTGTGTGTGTGTGTGGAGAACAGCATTGATTGGGAAAAAATAATGTAGACAGGCAAGGTAAGTACTTTACCTCAAGTTCATTGAGCATCCAAAATATATACCTTGGTTACATTGGTTCCAGATATTTACCAACATCTTGAATCAGAGAATTTCTTTGTTATCTTTGGACTTGTGTGACTAGTAATATGCTCCATTAATTTTTAAAATGCTTTTGGAATACACATTTTTAAGACTATTTAATAAAATAAGATGTGCTTTTGTAACTTTGCCTTACAAACTTAAATATATCTGTTTAATAGATATATCCTGGCTCAGTTTGGGTAGTTGCTATTCAGAACCTTATCAACTAAATACAAAATTGCTTGTTTTAAAATTTTGCGAATATCTAAAAAGCACGCTGTGACAAACTGAACATTTTGATGTAGTGAATGAGGGCAGCAAACCTGTAAATGATAAAGAATTACTCCTTAGGTGCTTTAATTATCTTATGTACTTTCAAGGCTTGACTATAACTATATAGTACCAACTATGATGCAAGATTGAATGTTTTAATGTCTCATGGTAAGATTGCTTTAGAGAAAATAAAGTCTGAGTGTAACTTAAACAGAGCGAGAATTTATGTATGCATCCATTGAGATATTTGGATAATTTATATTATGAAAATCCCAATATTCATGGTTAAAAAAATAAAGAATATCAGGCACCTGTTTTACAAAAAAATCTTTAAAATGCATAGAAGACTGACAAGTGGACAAACACTTTAGTATTCACTTAATACAAAACAAGTTGGTTTCACATTACAAAGAAACACAATTCAAAGTTTTCACAAATAATTGCATGAGACTATTACACAAAAACTCCCTCTTTGACATTGTTTTCTGGACTTCCTCTAAATGTCTACCCAGAAATAGCCCATACATATAGATAGGCATATACAAATATATGCATATAGATAAACTGGCCCTTTGTATGAACATTATTGTGTGAGCATATTTCTGAAAACATGTGACACTAGGAAAGATGAGATACTGAACTGAACTGGTATGTTTATGGCTCATTAATTCAGTACGGATGTTTAGAAATCAAGCGATAGTCTTACTCTCGTTAATAATAATAATAAATATTATATTACCACAAATAGAGATGCATTTTGGAATAGAATGTAAAATCTCTTTAAATTTTAAAAATATATTCGAGGCTCTCATAAAAACTTGAGATTTTGAAAAGTTGCTTGGGGTGATCCAATCAGGCTTGGAAGGTGTGCTCATTCTGTCTCTTCCACTGGTAAAAGTAATTTCCTAGGAAAGTTAGAGAAAAACTTGTGGAGTCCAGTCATCGTACCATCTTCCCTAGCGTTTTAAAAAAATTGTAGCTTTATTAAGGCATGGTTTACAAAATTGTATATGTATATATATACGTATAATATATATACATATATATTATACATATATATGTATGTATATTATATATATAATATATGTT
>NW_022436941.1:38618064-38635673 GCF_009761245.1 Sapajus apella
TACAGGCACGCGCCACCATGCTCAGCTAATGTTTTGTATTTTTAGTAGAGATGGGGTTTCACCATGTTGACCAGGATGGTCTCAATCTCTTGACCTCGTGATCCACCCGCCTCGGCCTCCCAAAGTGCTGGGATTACAGGCTTGAGCTACCACGCCCAGCTTAAATTTTCTTAATTTGTATGTCACCTTGGAGGATCCAAACTATGATATTTTGTTATTTTGATTTGGAAATATTTTTTATATTATAGTATTTGAAATAATATTTATTTTAGGTATTTCATGTATCAGTGGCCTATTGTAAAGTTCAGAAGTGCTATAAACATCCAGAGAGTTAAAAATATTGAAAATGTTCCATAAAAATGCATGAAAATAATATGTACTACCAAGAGCGAACCTCATATAAACTATGGTCTTTGGATGATGATGATGTGTCAATGTGGGTTTATCAGTTCTAAGAAGTGTACCACTCTGGGGCAGGACATTAGTTATAGGGGAAGCTGCAAACATATGAGGGAAGAAAATATATGGGAAATCTTTATCTTCTGCTCAGTTTGGCTGTGAACCTGAAACTTTTCTAAAACAAATAAAGGTTTTTTTAAAAAAATTAAGTTTACTACAAAAAGAATATGTACAATGTGATGGTTTTTGTTATGTTTATTTAATTTTGGAAATGATTGTGGTACAATTTATAATATAATTAAAAATTTAAAAAGTCTTGATTTATATTCAGGCCATATGAAATGAAACAACATTGAAATTTCTAACTTAGCAATAATATGAACGAACCAATTTAAAAAAAAATTAGACATGAGATCGATCAGCCTGGGCCTATTGCAAAAGAAATAGAACATACCTGTACCAAATAGCACTAAAACATGCATTAATTAAATGAACAATCACGCCTGTGTAGCACTGACCTAAAGTTTTGAGAAAATGGGACAGAGAAATAAAAATAACACAAACTCCTGACCAGTAAACATTTGAGAAATAATAACATCAGATGTCTTTGAATCCCAAACAGTATAATATAACACACTAATGTGGCTAACAATAACATATTGGTTAATACTCTTGAGCACATGTTTTGTGGAATGCAAATTATTTTAAATAGTTTATGGCTATGAACTACTTGAATTCCCAGAAAGCACAGTGAGAAAAATACTATTTTAATCTCCTTTATACAGATAAAGAAACGTGCACAAGAGGTTAAGTAATTTGCACATCATTTAACAATTAAAATATGGCAAGAAAATCAGGGCTATACAAATGAAAAAAATATATATATATATATATGAAAAGGAGACTCTTTGGGAAGGCTTTTTGTTGCTGAGCCTGTTGTCCTACTAAATTTAGAAGTCAATGTTTTCCCCATCTAAATTTAATCTAATAATTTTTTTGACCATCCATTTCTTCTAATATCAATTTAGCTAAAATAAATTACTTTTGGCAAGATAGTTATTTTTAAATTAAAGAATAGATTTTCAGCTTCCATGTGAGGTCAAAGAAAATACAAACATTTGTTTTCCTGTTTCTGGGTTATGATTAAGACCTTAATGCATCAGCTTTCAAGGAAGTATATTAGGTTTACTGTTTCTTTTGAAGCATGAACACTTTTATTATGAGACTCCATTATGGCTTCTCTCTCTCTCTCTCTCTCTCTCTCTCTCTCTCTCTCTCTCTCCCCCTGCTCCCTACCAAAAATATAACACACACATTGTGTAAATGAAGTCTCACTGGGATCTGATCTCTCACAGCCCTGTGCTTATCTTCCTAAAGATTTGGATTGAAGACATGGTACTAATTCTTGACCAAGCCTGAATGGAATGTACTAACTAGTGATTGAGGTGCTTCTACGTTAGGGTACAGAACATGCCAGAAAGCAGGTTATACATCAGGGAGCAGTTTGTCATCATTTTTTCATACGAAATTTAACAGTTGATGGTATTCATCTATGTATTAGCCAGGGTTTTCTAAGGAGACAGAACCAATAGAAGATAGATAGATAAAGCTAAGTAGACAGTTACATACATACATACAGAGAATGAGATTTATTACTAGGGATTGGTTCACATGATTATAGAGTCTGAGAAGTCCCACCATCTACCATCTTAAAGCTGGAGGCCCACGTAGGCCAGGTATAAAGTTCTAATCTAGCATAAAGGCCTGAAAATCTGGAGAGCTGACAGTGTAAGTCTTAGTTTGACTTTGAAGGTCCAAGAACCAGGAGCTCAGATGTCTGTCTGAGGGTTGGAAAAGATGGGTTTCCTAGCTCAAGAAGAGAGAGAAAAAGAAGTCACTCTTCCTCTTACTTTTTGTTCTATTTGAGTCTTTAAGGAATTGGATCATGTCCACCCATATTGGTGAGGGCAATATTCTTTACACAGTCTACCAATCCAAATGTTAATCTTTTCCAGAAATACCCTCATGGACAACCCAGAAATAATGTTTTACTGGCTATTTGATTATCTCTTAGCCCTGTCATTATTTAGTTTCTGTTTTTTTGTCTTAGCTTCTATTATTGAACCTTGTCATGCAAATTAGTTTTGGCTAAAGGGCTATAAAAGACCCCTCCTTGTGTGACACTGTGTCTTTACTGAGATCAATGTATCTTACACATATTTTAGTCGTTCATCTTCTGAAGATGCAGCACTTCCTTTGAGATTAAGGACCCTGGAAGATATCTCTGGAAGTATCAGACCATCTCAGATGTTTTTCTGTGGTTTTCTTTCTCTTGTTGTATTTAAATTTTATCAGAATTTTGTGGGATTTGTTTAGCCCTTTAAATAATCCAAATGGGCATAATTAACAAAACTGGCTATATAAAAATATATATACACATATATGTATATATAAAATGTACATAAGCACATTTTATCTATTTATTTATTATATTATCAGTGATTGTTTGTTGTAAGCCAGACCCTGACTGAAAAGATGGTACAACACAAAGATAAGCAAAATGTGATCCTTCCCTGAGCTACTCACCCTTCTTTTTGCATGTTAGTAAATTAAGAATGATAATATTATGTAATTAAGGAGTCAAGAACTGTCACCTCAAAATATGGCACTCTTTTATACTGAGTACTTTATAACTAAAACACTTAACGACTCCTTGCAGTGAAAAGGTCCCTAGAGGCAGGTGTGGCTATATTCTAGAGAAGCGTTTTGCAAACTATTTGTAGTGATGAACTATTCTACTTTTCTTATTTTCAACTTATCCTATACTATTTTTTTTTTTTGTAAAATACACCAATGTGTACAGAATGTAACACTTGGTGATTTAAACAATGGGAGACCTTTTTATTAAAAACTTCACTATGGTAATTCAAGAATTTACCTCTACCATTGAAAATACATTTCTAACAATTATTATTTAAATTAGTAAAAAAAAAGCAATAGTAAGTGGGGGAGGAGAGTAGCTAAGGTACTTGTAGCAGGCTCCAGAACAGCCTGTTCTGTTGAAAAATATTTGATCATCCCCTATTATGAACTCTCAGTCACAATTAAGTGACTATCTGAGATCCGTAGTAAAAATATCACCCTAAAATGAAGATTCCTACTTTTCATAAATGTTATTTTTCTTATTTTCTTTTACATTAGCTAGACCTTAAGAAAAAAATGGATGAAAATGGTGTTAAAAACATTTTTGATATTTTATATTTCCTAATTGTTTTGATAATTTCAATAATTTTTCTCTTACAATAATCAGAGAAATATATATCTTTTCCAAGATAACTGATTTTCTGGTGGTATAATCAGATAGAAAATATTATCATATATACCACAGTCTATCAAGGAAATGATAATTGAATACTAATAGCAAGACAAATTATGTAGTTAAATTTGCTAATATTTGGCATTTTTTCCATCTTAAAATAAATACTACCAGTTTAATTCCTCTTAAAAATAATGCAGGTTCAGGAAGGATAGCTAATTGATGCCAGGCTTAATATCTAGGTGATGGAATGATGTGTACAGCAAAACACCATGGCACATGTTTACCTCTGTAACAAACCTGCACATCTTGCACATGTACCCTGGAACTTAAAATAAAAGTTAAAAAAAGATACACATTTTAATTTTTTTGTTCTTATTTAATGTTTAAGTTGGATGTTCAGTGAATTAATACTGATTAAAACAGTAAAACCATAAGTTTTACTCTGAGTGTGACTTCTTGAAATAGCCTATATTAAAATGACATATTGAAGATATGTAAGAAATCATAGACTTAATCCCATGTGTTAAGAAACTATATATATAGTTATTATATATGGTATATAAATATATAGAGTCATTGTTTTTTAAATAGTCTATAATCATAATTTAGATGAGGTTATTTCTATTCTTTTCTTATTTAGGAATCTTTATGATTGTTTTAATTGGTTTGGATTATTTGGAGTTAATTTTTTTGTCAGTTTGGAAAAAAAAAGTGGTTAATTACATTCCAGTTAGTGTATATGCTCTTGTATTATCTCTGTTCTAGTTGTTTATTGGTATTTTTCTTTATGTATCAACACAGGTAACTGGTTGTTGAACTTTACAACACACACATACACATCTTTAACAATATCCGCAGCTCTTAATGTATGGTCAATGACCCTCTGGGAGACTGAAAACTCTTTCAAGTGGTCCACAGTTGAAAATTATTTTCATAATAATACTATGATGGTATCTGTGTCTTTCTGTTACATTGATATTTAGACTGATGTTGTAAAAACATTGGTAGATCAAATGCCTAGCTCTTACACATGAATGAAGGCACAGGCATTCTGTGTTGTATTAGTATTAATGTAATCTTTACCACCAGACACTCACAACTAAAAAAATTGTAGTTTCATTTAAGAATGCTTTGTTGAAGGAGTGACAATTATTAATTTAAAAAGTCTTTAACTTTGAGTGTTTATATTTTAAATATTTTAATAAATATTTAACAAATACACATATTTTTAATAAAGCAGTTCTGCTGCAAATCAGAATGCCTTTGTCTTTGGGAAAAACATTTGTGAGACTGAGGTATAAGATGAACTAGCTGCTTTTTTCATGGAACACTATGTTTACCTGGCTAAATGACTAGCATGCAAACTATGGTCATTCAAACCTGGGTAATTGATTTCCTTGTAAAAAAAAAAAACAAAGCGAATTTGCTGCAGAAAGGGATAAAAATTGACAGCATTATAGTCAAAGTGAGAAGCATATCTGTTGAGAAAAAATTTGAGTGTTGAAATCCTCGAATCTGGAATCCTGAGCGTGACAATTTCTCAATATTTAAAGACTTCTGATGAGGTTTGGGGGATATTAACAAATGTGATTTTTTTGATGTTACCAAGATTCTTAATAATTCACTATCATCACAAATGTGATAATTTATATGATACTTTATATTAATTATTGGGAAAAAAATCCTCTTGATTCATGAAAAAGTAATAGGCAAATATGAATATGCATAAACATTTATTAAAAATGTTTAAAATATGATAAAAACTATTAGTAAACATAAAAGATACCATTTTCACAAAATAGTCTTTAAATAATAAATGTGCATATGTAAAATAAATGTCCTAATAAATCTATGATAATAACGATTCATTTTCCAAACAAAACGCACAATTCAATTAGTACTTTCGTTTTCTTTGGGAAAAACACTAGATAGGTTAGAGATAAAATATAAAAGGGTCAATCTATCAAGGATAACATTATAATTATAGCAAATGTCCTAGTAGGAAACCTCAATTGATTTCTATGCTTAGGATCTATTTTCCCTTTAGTCCCATTTATCAGTTTGGCAACTGTGAAGAACATTCACGTTTTTCTACTCTTGTTACCTCTTTAATTAAGAATAAACCTTGCTTTACTTTTTCAAATAAGATACTTCGCAGGTATAGTGGAACAGTGAGGAAACAGGGCAGCAACTGTAAGGAAGTAACATTTAAGCTATCTTTCCAAAGGCTGTCAAATTTTTAGCCAAATTTCACCAGTAACAGGATGACTATACAATCAAGTCTGTTCATGCTCATACCTTGCCCTTAATAGTTTTAGGTGAAATATATAACTAGAGATGTCAACATGGTATTTGAATTTCACACCTACTTTCTACTAGATATTTTGGTGTTTTCAAAATAGGTCCTTCAGCCATAGTGATTGTGTGCACTACACATGTGAAAACATGTCATTGAGTCTAGTGTTTTCAAGTTTCAAATTAAAGTAACAATGTGGGTGTGTATTAGTCTGTTTTCATGCTGCTAATAAAGACATACAGAAGACTGAGCAATTTACAAAAGAAAGAGGTTTAATTGGACTTACAGTTCCATGTGCCTGGGGAGGCCTCACAATCATGGCAGAAGGCAAGGAGGAGCAAGTTACATCTTACGTGGATGGCGGCAGGCAAAGGGAGCTTGTGCAGGGCAACTCCCATTTTTAAAACCATCAGATCTCATGAGACCCATTCACTATTATGAGAACAGCATGGGAAAGACCCACCTCTATAATTCCGTCATCTAGCACTGGTTCCCTCCCACAACATGTGGGAACTACAGGAGCTACAGATGAGATTTGGGTGGGGAGACAGAGCCAAACCACATCAGGGTGATTCCTGCATACCAAGAATATGTAGCTTCATTCCTAGGGGACATATTTCTAAATAATTTCCAAAATAAATTTCTTCATGATGAGCAATAGGCAGGATATTATATAACACAAATTGTATGGATACATTCACCTGACTCCTGAGGAAAGCAAGATCAGTATGTTTTTTGCATAATATGTGGCAATCATCCAGAAAAACTAAGTGAGAGACAGTAAAAGTTCACAAAATACATAATGTTTAATAAGGTTCATGGCATCTACCTTTACAGCCTAGTTGAGAAAGAAGACGCTGTCCATGAAACCTATGTGTAACAATGATTACATGTAAATCCAAGTGTTAAAAGAACCAACGAGCTTGGGTTGAAAATGCTAAAAATGGCGTACTTCAAAAGGCATCGTAGTAAACTGCCATTTAACAGGTTTGTTAATGGCAGGTTTGTTAATAATACAATACTGTGAATATTCCTAAAGGCGAATATTAGAGATATTTTTGTGTAATTGTTAGAAGGTTTTATTAAGATTATCAATTTCATTCCCTTCTCAGAAATCTCAAAAATGTTCTGAGTATTAATATATTAATTTTTTTCTTTATAATTAGCAGCAGAAAGTATCATTGCTTGTACTAAATTTATTGATATTTTCTGGGATCCTAAGATATACTCTCATAAGATAAATATGAGTTTATAATTGTTTACTCTGTGAAAATGGCTATGAGGTTTATTTTATTTAATAACGTACCAATTATGAGGCATGCCTTGAAAGTGTTTATTTGTATGATAGTTGTGGTAGGCAGGATAATGACCCCCTACCTCTACCCCTCACAAGATGTTGGTGTCCTAATGCCCAGAACTTGCAAATATTTTACCTTACATGGGAAAAAGGACATTGCAGACGTATTTAAGGGTACTGATCTTGAAATGGAGATTATCCCAGTTTATCCAAGTGGGTTTGGTGTAATCACCTGAGTAAAGCCAATAACTTTTCCTAACTGGGTCACAGAGATTAAAAGAAAGAAGGAGGAGAATTTAACCATTAAATGACCTGCCATTGCTGGCTTTGAAAATGTGTAAGGGGACCATAAACGAGAAATGTGGGTGGCTTCTAGAAACTAGAAATGCCCTAAACTGGCCACTAGCAAGAAAACAGGTATCTCAGTTCTACAGTTGCAAGGGACAATATTCTGTCAATGACTCAAGTAAGCCAGAAATGAAGCCTCACCTAGAACCTCCAGAAATAAACGAGGCCCTGCCAAAATCTTGATGTCAGTTCTATGAGGCCCATGTCAGATTTCTGACCCACAGAAATATAAAATAGTAAACTTAGATTGTGTAAGTCACTAAGTTTGTTGTCTTTTTCTGCCCCAATCCACTTGGATATAGGACTCTTCCATTAGTTATCTTTTGCTCCTGCATTCAGTTGTGCACTTTTAAGTTTTCTGTCTTTTAACAATTGAACAGATTTACACATGCATCTTTAATGTGTGAAGTAAATTGCTTTAATTGCTCACAATATTTAAGTATACATTCCCATTTAATAAGATTTTTTATTCTTACTATTTAAGTTATGCCTGATGGCTTAGCCAAGGTTCCAGCTTTGTTTGCATGCGTGTAATCAAGTGATCAAGTGCAGCTAGCATTCACAACTTGTTCATTGCCTTTGATACCTTTGCTAATTCCAGAAAAAAAAAATTGTTTTGAAAACTTGGTATTTAGTTTTGCTTCCAAAGGATCTCAAATAAAGGTTCTGAACTTTACATTAAAAAGTTTGTTTTGTCTTGACAATAAGAAGTATTCTTATTAGATTAAATATAACAGAGCCTTGAATAGTATTTATTCTTTTATAAAAAAAAATGAATTCACATTTATGACATCAAAATTCCAAACATAACACTCCACATGAACATCATGCTAATAAATCTTCTCTGAAGAGACTTTCTCAACACATAATTTTGAACCATGCAATAAAAATTATTGTAAAAATGATTCATTCTTATTGTCATAAACAAAGGATATGAAGAATAGATGTTTTTCCAGTTCAACTGATATCATAACAATATATTTTGCTATTATAATCTGCAGAAACAAAGATAGAAAAATTAACTTTATTGAAAAAGCATAAAGCTTATATTTTAAAGTAAATACCTAATTTAGAAAAATAGTTTTCTCATCCCATTAGGAAGATGACAATACGTTAAGCCAACTTTTTAATGTAGGAAGAACTCATTTGTAATTTGTGTGTTCAGTGGCTCAACACTAATTTCAAATCTTGACTATCTAAGTCATGCCATGAAAACATAGAGCACTTGGAGATCATAATATTAATAAAAAAGAAAGACACTGATAGAGTATTTGGCAATTTGAAGCAAATGAATGAAGATGGATCTGAAGTTAATCCACAAGTTTCTGTGTAGATGGCTTTCGGTACACACTTTCACGGAGGACTGGAATATGTAATAACAGATTGGATATTAAGGAACCAGAGAATAACGCATATTGAATGAATAAGAATTTCTTCTTTCAACATTGGTTCAGCCAAAAAAAAAAAAAAAAAAAAAAAAAAAAGAAAGGAATTAAATAAGGGAATGCTTTCACAAATCACTGAAATTATTTTAATTGACCCAATGCTATTGAAAGTTTAAAATAGTGGAGGTGATAACTGAGGAGTCATAGGTGATTCAGTTATGGATTTTATAGCCTGTATTATGACTATGTACAATATCATTTTACTACAGGCTGTATCTTCTTTTGGTCAGTAACAAGAACAATGGCAGGTGGGACAATGACAAAGGAACTTCGTGTAGGTCTTAAATAAATACTCCTTTTATCCCCCCAGAATTTATGGGTAATTTAAAATAGAATAATATATGATCTAAGCATCAATAAACTTAAAGGACAAGACCTATGAACTAATGTACTGAAATAGAGTTTACATGGTCTAGAAGAATGAGTCAACATTTTTCATTAAAAATTCAATTTTCATAAATTTTTTGACACTATTGAATACTTAAAACAAGATACTGTGATAGCTGGTAGAAAACAGTAGTAAATGCAGTATTTCTGGTTCTTAACATCTTAGAATTTCTGTTCTAATGGGGATTATAGTCAGTACATAAATAATATAAACACATGAAATAATCTGTAATAACCAATATTAAGTAGAATAAACAAGTGACATAGAAAACAATGTGGATTTTATTTGTGTGTGTGTATTATATGCTTCCTATAGTCAGGTAGGTCTATGCCAAACTAAGTTTTAGACCAAAATCTTTTGCTATTTAATATAGAGGTATCCGATAAAATAATCTTGTGAATGGATATCCTAAAATAAATTTGCTGAGGAGAACAGGATATTTCTATTGTGATAAATGAGTATAGTACGCTCCTGTATTTTTCATGTAGTTATTTATAATCAGACCAAATTGAGTGGTGACAAAATCATAGAAAGCACAAAGTAATAATAATAATAGTAAATTATTATATGTTGGGATTATCTAGTAGTTTCAAAATGTGTATGTTTCAAATAGAAAATCATGAGACTTTTTAGTACATAAGTAGAATGTTAGGCAAAATATTTAATTTCCTGCATGAAAACCAAATATTTGCTTTTAAGTGAGCAACTTACTATTTTTTCTTTTTTGAAAATTGCTTTTCTTGATAACTTAGTTTTAAAACAGCATTGTGTGATTTTCTTAGCTGGATGTAGACTTTTCCTCAGGAAATAGTTTAAAATATTTTCATCAATTAAAAACTTTGCTTTTGCTTCGTCAGCTTTCAATTCCATGTCAGAAATAACCTTGTCTCCATGTTATATGAAAGAATGAAAGAGCTATTTAAAAACTCGCTTGTGTCTCAGAATTGCTGTGAATATGAAAAAGTCTTTTGCTGATTTATAGTAGGTTTTGTGTTACTGAAAGAGGCCATCATTGGCATGCCTAATACCTTTATAGATAACAACATATCTTTTGAGTTAAGTGAAAATAACTGAAGTGATTCTTGGATACATAAAAATGTTGATAGCTTTTTGCATTAAGGAGAATGTTGTTTTTCATAAAATCTGTAGAAAATAAACACATTACCAAAAAGTAGAAAAAGTTGGCATCAAAACCAAATGCTTAAACACTATTTTTCTTTTTTTTTTTCCCCATTTATTTATTTTATTGCATTTTAGGTTTTGGGGTACATGTGAAGAACATGCAAAATTGTTGCATAGGAACACACGTGGCAGTGTGATTTGCTGCCTTCCTCCCCATCACCTACATCTGGCATTTCTCCCCTTGCTATCTCTCCCCAGCTCCCCACCCCCCACTGTCCCTCCCCTATTTCCCCCCAACTGACCCCAGTGTGTAGTGCTTCCCTCCCTGTGTCCATGTGTTCTCATTGTTCAACACCTGCCTATGAGTGAGAACATGCGGTGTTTGATCTTCTGCTCTTCTGTCAGTTTGCTGAGAACACTATTTTTCTTATGCCTATAACTATGAAGTTACATGTATGTAAATGTATGTATGTTTTATTTTAAGCCAGGGGTACAAGTACAGGTTTATTACATAGATAAGCATGTCATGCAGGTTTGCTGTGCAGATTCTTTCATCACCCAGGTATTAATCCTACTGAAAAAAATTGTCAAGCTTGAGATGAAGTAAAAATCACAGTTGAGAATGAGGCACAAAAAGCATTTGAAAGAAAATATTTAGGTATATATATGTAACTATATGTAAAAGAAATATTATATATATTTACATGTTGCTATACATAAATAAAAAATATATATTTGAGTTTGAGAAATGTTTAATTTACTGTAATATTAGAGTCAAAAGAATTCTGTCATTTCCTTCAGGCTTGTTTTCTTTGAACATTTACTTTAGGTTCAGGGGCACATGTGAAGGTTTGTTACACAGGTAAACACATGTCATGGGGTGTTCAGGGGCACATGTGAAGGTTTGTTGCACAGGTAAACACATGTCATGGGGTGTTCAGGGGCACATGTGAAGGTTTGTTACACAGGTAAACACATGTCATGGGGTGGGTTTGTTGTACAGATTATTTGACCACCCAGGAATTAAGCCCAGTACCCAGTAGCTATTGTTTCTCTTCCTTTCTCTCTTCCCATCATCCACCCTCAAGTAGACTCCAGTTTCTGTTGTTTCTTTATGTTCATAAGTTCTCATCATTAAGCTCCTTATAAGTGAGAACATGTGGCATTTGGTTTTCTGTTCCTGTGTTAGTTTCCTGAGAATAGTAGCCTCCATCTTCATCTATGTTCCCACAAAAGGCATGATGTCATTCTTTTTTATGGCTGTATAGTATTCTATGGTTTATATGTACCACTTTTTCTTTATTCAATCTGTCACTAAGGGACAATTCGGCTGATTCCATGTCTTTGCTATTGTGAATAGTGCTGCAACGAACACCTTTATGCGTGCACCTTTATGGTAGAATAATTTATATTCCTCTGGATATTTACCCAGTATCGGAATTTCTGGGTTGAATGCTAGTTCTGCTTTTAGCTCTTTGAGAAATTACCATACTACTTTCCACAATGGCTGAAATAATTTACACTCCCACCAATGGGATCACTCTATTTGAGAGGAAAACAAGCACCTATGTGAATTATGTCTGAAGTACACATGTAACGAAATTGTTTTTATTTTGAAAGAGTCACATTTGGATTAAATGTTAATAAATCACAGCCTAAAAAATTAGCTAAAAGAAAGTTTCCCTCATCATCTGGCTACATATTTTATAATGTGCTAGATATTGATGTCAATATTTTCTCCTTCAAGTGTGAACATCTGAAAGAATTGGTTAAATGGCAAGATGTACTCCAAGATTTTGATTTTTTCAAAAACTGTGTTTTCCAATGATGCCTGGAGATTGGAATCCAGATGTATATTACGAAGGTGGATGACCTTCTCCTTTACGGTAGAATCTTTTTAAATCCATTACAGTTGTTTCTTTTAAATAATTTGAACACTATAGTTTCAACATCCACCACTGAAGCTTAAAAGATTTAAGTAAAAGAGAAATAGAAGTAATTTTTAGCTGCATGAGTACTACTTTACAACCTTTATTTTGCCTTATATATAATATACTTATGCATAAAAGCAGCTTAAATTACTAAACAGACAAGTCAAACCACATAAAAATCACTAAGATCTGGTGGGACGCTGGAATGATGGAGACATTCTATGTATTGATGTGGTGATTATTGACTGTGTCCATACTGGTCATAGCATATTGAAATTTACAGCTAAATTTGGGGAATTGTAAATAAATGATCCCTTATTAAAGCTGATTTTATAAAAAATTACAACTTGGCAAGTTGGAAATGCTCTACAAAATATTTCAACCTTAGGAATAATACAAATGCATACTACACTTAGTTAAAATGGAAATAAAATTACTTTTGGAAGAGGCAAACTATAAAACCAAGAGCAATACGAATACTTATGGGGGCACCTATCCTTAAATTTTGTTGCCAAAGATGCTTTTAGGAACAAAATCATTAGATGCATCGCCGATATTACAGTAGCATTTATTGTGAAGGAACAACATGGCAAACGCATGTTAATCACTTTACTTGCATCCTATATCCTGTAGATTAGATAACTGATGCCTAGAGAGGGAGGTAGTTTGATTGGTGTCACAAAGCTATTATATGCTTCAGTCAGTAGATAATGTTAAGAGCTTTTTTATGTGATTTTTAAAAATGTGTTTCATTTTTGCTATTAGAATGACAAAAATTCACAATCTTTTCTCATTAGACATAGGCTTGCTTGAGATAGGTATGGAGTTTTAATTAGACCCTAGAATTTGGCCCTCTCAATTATGTCTCTATGTTTTAAAGTCATGATGAACGTTCCAAAATATGCGTCAACATCCATGCATTATACTTTCTACTTGGCAAGTATTATGCTAATACTAAATGTTGTATATATACTATTTTAATCCCCCAAATCCTGCAGATTCAATATAATTTGTAATTGGAAATGAAAAAACAATGAAGCTTAAAGAGAAAGTCATCTTTCTAAAGTTGCAGAGCAATTAAATAGTAGAGGTTAACAAAATAAAATCAGCCATCACATGCCAAAAGTTGATCTTATGTGTTGGCACTGTCATAATGACGATGTTTTTGGTTACAGTATCTTTCCACTGCTAGCACCTGGGAAAAATAAGAGGAAAAACAATAGGCAATGTCACTCAAGCCAGAGTTATGAATGCCCAATAAAATGATTAACCTATGCTTTCTAAAAATATTAAGGTCATTGATCACAAAAAATGTTAAGAAACTGATCCAGAAAATATAGACTAAGAAAACATGACAGCTAAATTTAGTGCATAACCCTGGGTAATAGTTTAGACTGGGGAAAATAGTTATAATAGACATTTTTACAAAAATATGTGAAAATTATTTATGAACTCTAGAGTAGAAATTAGTATAGTATCTATATTGAAACTTCCAATTTTGTTAATTGAAATATGGTTACATAAGAGGGGCCATCATTCTTAAGACACACATATTTTAAAGACATATGGGCAAAGTAATGTGATATCTGCAACTTACTCTTAAATGGTTAAAAAAGTATCTAACACTCTACTATCTATAGATACGTACATAATGCTGGGCAACTAACCATTTATCATTTTATCAGATAAAAAATACCTACACTTTTTTATTTAACAATATTATATCAACTAATTGAAATGTTTACCACAATTATCTCTGCAAATATAAACTTTTCTGCTTTCACTTTCACACATGTATGAAAAATTCCCATTTCCACACCCCTAATTATATTTCAGGTTAATATGTTTCTAACCATATTCACATAAAGTATGCTTGCATATTATTAAGCACAAATTTTGCTTCAGTAGCTTTCTAGTAGATTGTACTGACTTCACATACAGTGTTTTGGACCAGCCCTACTCAATGTTTAATGTGCATTAGAATAATCTACTTGCTAAAGTGAAGATTTAGATTCAGTAGATCTGGAATAATGCCAAGTCTTCTGTCTTAGAATTCTACATTTCTTCGAAGATCCCAAGGTGATGCCATTACTGAAGAACGCTGTAAGACAAGATCTAGAATTTACCTTTCTCTAGCATCTTTTCTGGAGACATTTTCTTCCTCTGAATAGCCCACCAAATCCTCTCAATAGTGATTTTCAAAAGGAGGTATGATTGAGCACAAAATGGGCACAGCTTAGACTTATCTCAGAAAAGATGAACTAGGGAGTATGTATTTATCAGGGTTCTTCAGAGAAACAAAATAGTGTATACACACATACATATATACACGTACAGAGACAAATATATAGACAAAAATATATAGATTTTTTTCTGTATTCCTTTTAATTGTAAATAACCTTATGAATTATCATGTGTTTTACAGTATAGAAAGATTTGTTATGAGTATTTGCCCAAGTAGTTATGGAGGCCATAACCCATAATCTACTATCTGTACAATCTACTATCTGTGATCTGTAGAAACAGGAAAGCTGGTAGTATAAATCAGCCTGAGTCTCAAGGCCCGAGAACAAGGGGAGTAGATGTGTAACTCCCATTTCAAGTCAATGGCTTTAAAACCAGGGAGTTGTTTGTGTAAGTACCAGCTACCAAAGGCTGAAGAACTAGGGGCTCGAATGTTCAAGGGCAGGAGAAGATGAATGTCCCAGCTCAAAGAAGAAAGAGCAAATTGTCCCTTAGCCTTTTTGTTCTATTTGGATCTGCAATAGATTGAATCTCCTTTACTCAGACTACCAATTCAAATGCTAATCTCATTCCAAATCATACTCACAGAAATATCCTGAAATAATATTTTAACAGCTATCTGGGCATGCCATAGCTCTGTGAAGTTGACACATAAAATTAACCATCACAAAGTCATTTCTCGTTGAGTAAGTTTGGATAAAGAAAAAGATCAGATTAAGAGTGGAAACATGGAATAAAATTTGCTGAAGAGAACTTGAGCAAAATTTGGAGAAGGAAGTTGACTGTTAAATATAGTGACTATAGTGATAAAGTGTGGGCAGATATTTCTCAGGGCATCTGACATATTTCAATGCACCTCAATAGCCAGATTTTTAGATTTCTTTTTTAAGAAAAATTTATTTTTAGGATTTCACACACTAAAAGAGCATCAAATGTCCAGTGATTTTTAAGGCTCTCCTATATCAAGTAGCTGCAGAGAAAATCTTTTTGTCTGAAAAACTGTCTTGGTTTATTTTAATTCTCTTTGTATACCAGCGGATTTGCAGCTCCACAATTAGTACTGTTGAAATGTATATGACTTTATTTTGCTTCATTTTGTTTCTGATATTTTAAAAACAGGTTTCTTTAATTTGTGTGATGAGGTGGAAATAACAGAATGTATATACTAGCATACAGTTTTCAGAAGATAAAAGCTGAAGATGCACTAAATAGACATCTCAGCTACTGCATAAATCTGTCTAGAGAAATTTGTTTTGCATTATGGTTGTTTGTGTCAGTCAACCGGTGTTAGATCTGTTGAGATAGAGTATTGTCTCCTTTGTAATATCATTGATGACAGGCTGCTCTTTAGAACAGAAAATAATTGAGTTTTATGCCGAACTTCAGGTTTTCTTTTCTTCCCTGAACATTTTTATAGGTGTGTTATTTACAGCATAATTTCATCTATTGGTTATTTATGTGACTCTTCAAATTTCCATCAGACACAAGTAATACCATGAAAGTGTCTATATTCTATCATGTTACATATTATTTAACACATTAGTGTTCAATCTTTTTTTTCTTTATTGAGGCACAGATATTTTATTCTGAATTTCTTTTAATAGTAAAGAACCTTATAAATTATTTTATATTTTTAAATATACTTCATGATATTAAATTTTACCTCATTAATTTATTTTGCTATATCTAGTTTTTAAACATATGATATATGTAGGTATATGTAGTAATTAAATTAATAGGTACATGATTCTAGTTCAAAAATATAAACATAACAATATTTAATAAAAAATTTTGAAACATGATACTTTTTTTCTCAGCTTTTGTGACATGTATATATGGAGAAAAGCAAATGTTATTGGGTGTTCTTTTAACAATATCAGGTTAAAGAAAGAGGGACTATAAAATGTCAAAAAGAACTGGGATGTAATAACTGTAAATTGATGACAAGATAAGAGAGGGAAAAGAAGTGGTTAATTCAACTATGGGTTAGATATAAAAGGTAAAATATCTTCCAAAACTGATCACTCACCACAAGTTCTACAGAGTTCTACATTTTTCCAGTGAACTTGTGTGTGTGTGTGTGTTTGTGTGTGTGTGTGTGTGTGTGTGTGTGTGTGTGTGTGTGTGATGGAGTTTCACTTCTGTTGCCCAGGCTGGAGTGGAATGGCGCAATCTCGGCTAACTGCAACCTCTGCCTCCCAGGTTCAAGCAATTCTCCTGCATCAGCCTCCCGAGTAGCTGTATTACAGGCATGTGTCACCATGCCCAGCAAATTTTGTATTTTTAGGAGAGACAGGGTTTCTCCATGTTGGTCAGGCTGGTCTCAAACTCCCGACCTCAGGTGATCCGCCGGCCTCGGCCTCCCAAAGTGCTGGGATTACAGGCTTGAGCCACCAGTGAACTTTTTGAACTTCAGAGAAGACTCAATCCTGAAACTGACCCATCCTTTCCTATGCACTTTGTGGCGTGAAATATGAAGAACATATATTCATACATGTCCTCAGATGTATTTTTCCTATGGCTTGATAACTCATAAATGAATATTTTTTGAGTATATCATGTCTAGTAAATATTTTCCCTGAAACTTAGTAGCCTAGTTAATACAATTTCAAGGAGTAAGGATAAAGACTTCTAGTGAGAAAAAAACGGAGAAAGTAGCAGCAAGAATGGAGAAAAGTATGTCGAAAGAGAGTAGCTTTTAAATATTAAGAATAATAACAGTTTGCAGAAGGAATCTATTGACCTTATGAGATAAATAACTTGAAATATAAATTAGATATAATTTATATTTATATATTATGTTATATATAAATTATATAA
>NW_022436941.1:38635773-38711186 GCF_009761245.1 Sapajus apella
GTATAATTATATATATATATATATATATATATATATATATATATAAATGAGATAGTGTTCCTTTCACCTAGGCTGGAGTTCAGTAGTGCAATCATAGATCACTGTAACCTGGAACTCCTGGGCTCAAGTTATCTTCTCCCTCTCTCCCGCCTCCCAAGAGTAGCTAAGACTACAAGTGCTCACCACCATGACTGGCTAAATTTTTATTTTTGTTTTTGTAGCATCATGGTCTCTCTATGTTGCCGCAGCTGATATTGAACTTCTTCCCTCAATCAATTCTACTGCCTTGGCCTCCCAAAGTGCTGGGATTATGGGCATTAACTATAATGCTCAGAAAAAAAAAAATCAGCAAAAGAAAACAAATCTTTCTCGATCCCACATCCTCCTGAAGCTACTATCCAATTTATCTTTCCTTCTTGACAGGAAAAAGCTTCCTGTAATTCCTGCCGCATTTTGTGTTCTAGAATTTAAATGTGTGTGAAAATTTGTATGCAATATTCAAATATCAAAAATAATAGCGTTCTTTATTTTTTTATAGGTAGTTTCCCTTCACTTCTCTTTTCTCTTCCCTTTTCCCTTCTCTTTTCTCTTCCCTTTTCCCTTCCCATTTCCCTTCCTTTTTTCCTTTTCCCTTCCCTTCTTTCCTTTTTCTTTTTCTTTCCCTTCTCTTTTCCTTTTTCTTTTCTGTTCCCTTCCCTTCTCTTTTCCCTTCCTTTTTCCTTTTCCCTTCCCATTTCCCTTCCTTTTTTCCTTTTCCCTTCCCTTCTTTCCTTTTTCTTTTTCTTTCCCTTCTCTTTTCCTTTCCTTTTCCTTTCTCTTTTCCCTTCTCTTTCTTTTTCCCTTCCCTTTTCTTTATCCTTTACCCTTCTCTTCCATTCTTTTTTTCTTTCTGGTTTAATTTTCCTGAAGGCATGTTGGGGCAAAGAGTGGAAGGAAATAAACCATTCCGTAATTCCAAAGAGAGTCATTTGAATTAATCAATTTATATTGTAGCTTTCGATACACATTAAATCTTTTAGACTCTCTTATTTTCCATTTTTCTAGACAAAAGAAATCTTGGCAAAGAAAAAATATTTGTCTCTTTTCATGTTAATGTCTCTCTCAGCTATTTGTAAACACATAAGCTCAGTGATGCTCTTGTGTTAGGCTGGATACAATGACAAATAAATTTGAAAATATCCCAATCCTCCAGAAATGTTTTCAGAATCTACTCAGTTTCCCATTAACATGTCTAGGTGTTTCTAAACTCATTCTTAAGGCTTAAGGGATGAACCAACGCTTGGTCTCACCCCTTTCCCTTCTCTAATTCCCCATCCACTTAATGGGTGGGGATTTTAATATAGCTGTGGAAATAGGGACTGTGGTGGGGAAAAACGGATGCCTTGAAACAGATCATTACTAGGCTCTGCATTGAGCTGTTAGAGCAAAGTTCTCTTGGAGATGTGCATTTTTAATAATGCTTTTTTTTCTGGTACCCCAAATTGTGTAATGCCTCTGGCTATATCATTTTTTAAGCTAAACCACTATAATCTATTACAGATTAATAATGTAGCAAGATAGTATAAAATAAAATGTGTTTGTATAATATAAATTCTCATCATGAAGGAGTAAAATAAAAGTGATTTAAAATGCCATGGTTTGCTTTCATATAAAAGAAGAAAATATTTTTATTTTATTCAAATAATATTTAAAGTTTAAAAAACTGTACAATATAGGCCAATTCTAATTTTACATGCTATATATGCATAAAATAAGAAATTAAATACTTCAACAGATGTTTTAACACAAAGTAGTTTTTTTTCCTCCACCGAGAAATGGGTAAACCTGGAGAGATGCTCGTTGATCAAACTCCCACCTTGCGTTATAAAATTGTGACCTCTTTAATTTAGCACTAGATTGATATTGACTTTTTAATTTTTATATAACCTGAACAGCAAATCGGTCTTTTCTTGAAAATTTAGTATGCAATTTTATAACTTTCAAAAATTAATATGATATAAAATTAAATGCTGTTATAATTCATTAAATCAGTAAGTTGAGACAAGTTTGTCTTTTTTTTACATTTGTAGATTTCCAATATTTACCTTAAATTAGTGCGTTTGCCTCAGTAATCAAGACGATGTGTGTGGCATATCTAATATTTTTACCATTCTGTTATTTAACAACTTTATTGCATTATAATTTACATATTATAAATTCAATCCACACAATTAAGTGATCTTAGTAAATGTCTGGTTGTATACCATCACCACAATTTAGTTTCAGAACATTTCACAGAATGGTGAACTCTGCCCGTTTTTTCAGGCTTTCCTCATTTTAACACTGAAAGTCCCACATCCCATGAAACATTCCAGGCAAACCCAAGTGATTGGTCACTCTGTATTTCAGTCATTCTGAAAGTAGCTTCTTATCTGGTTATAGTCAATCCCACTCCCTCCCCATGCTTTAGAAAACCACTTATTTGATGTTTCCATAAATTTGACTTTTCTAAACATTGTAAATAAAAAGAGTTCTAAAAGATACATTCTTTTGTATCTCACTGATTTCAATTACATAATGTTTTTGAGGTTTATCTGTATATAGCATGTGTCAGCATTTATTTTCATTGTTGAATATTATTTCATTTTATGGCTATACTCCATTATTTTCCTTCAATCACAACTTATATACATTAGATCATTGCTGGTTTAGAATCTTACGAGTAATTAATTTTGCTATAAAATTTGTATATGTATCTTTGTGTGGGCATTTAAAAATTTTCTCTTGGATAGATTTCAAGAAGTAGGATTGCTGAGTTTATGATCCACTTGGAGTTAAGTTTTGTGTAGGGTGTGAGGTATGTCTCCTCCTCCTCTTCCTTTCTTTCTTCCTCCTCCTAGTGCTCGCCCTTCTTTTTTGGCATGTAGCTATTCAGTTGTGGTAGCATAATTTGTGAAAGAATACCCTCTCCCTTTTAAATTGTTTTGGCATCCTTGTTGGAAAATAAAAAACCTTAAAGTTAGGGTTTGTTTCTGGATTCTCAGTTCTGGTGTATGAATCTATATGTTTATTGGTGCCTCAATTTTACACTATCTTCATTACTGTGGCTTTAAAGTAAGTTAAAATCTAGTAGTTTAAACCGCCAAATACATTATTTTTAAAAAGTTTTAGATATTCTAGTTTTGTTTTTTTCTGTATAAATTTTAGGATAAACTTTTCAATGTCTACACATAAGCCTGATAAGATTGTGATAGAAATTACATAGAATTTATAGATCTATTTGGCGATAATGGCCACTGTGACAATATTGAATTTTCTAATCAATGAACACAAAATGTCTCTTCATTTATTTAGATATTTAATTTTCTCCATGTTTTGTAATTTTCAGTGTATAAATGTAAGATACATTAAACTTAAGTCCCAAAGGAAAATGTATGAAAGAGACAGAGGGATTCATGGAAAAGGTAGGAAGTTCAGGATATTAGAATGCTGCCAAAGCCAGAGACCGGCAGGAAGACTGGGCTGGAAAACAGAATTAAACCCCAAAGTGCGCAAATTCAATAGCAGGGGGAAGATAGACAGAAAAGGATCCCGAATTTAACACATTGTAAAAAAGGGTTCTTAAGATTTCTGAAAATTTATGCTTCATAATTCCATAGGGATTAAGGTAATTAAGGGACTGAATAGGAAAAGAATGAGATATGTGCCAAATAATTTATTGTTTGGTCAGGGACATTAATTGTTGCTAGGGAAGTCATCAAAATCAATTTACAATTGCTTAATTTTATTTTGTTTTAAATATCTGGGAATTTTTGTTGTGTTTTTGAATGAGAAACTGCTCGCAAAAGAGAGATGGAATATTTTAAAAGAATAAATAAATGTGGTTGCACTATCTTTCAGAAGTAAAAATTGGTGGGAGTTGAAGCCCAGAGCTACAATTTATTTGAAGAAATGGAAAGGCACTTTGTCTTACTAAATAAAAAAAGACGGGAAAAGGGCATGCCATGAGAATGAAAAGTCCTAAGAAATTCAGCTCTCAAAAGTCTTTCTCTAATAGCAGTATTTTTAGTATCGCATCTGAAGGGAGAAGTTTGAGAAGTGAGAATTATACAAAGTTATTAATAATTAGATCAAAGTAAAATGAAAGTTGTATTTTTGGTGAGGACAATGAGGCTGTTTATGTCATTTATATAGGGTAGTAATACCAGAAAAGGTAGAAACAGTATAAAATAGGCAGTAGTTAGGAACTCAATTTCATAAACTGACAGAAAGTAAGTAAACAGCGACTCTGTAAGAAAATATGATTTCTTCTTGATTTCTGAGAGATCAGTTAAGTCAAAAGCTGATTTTATAAAAATAACTATGCTTTGGAGAAAGACTGCCTATCTCTCCTCACTAACGTAACATAAATTGTTTCTTAAATAATCTTGAAGAGAAATTCATAACATAAAATAATTGATGGCCTAAGCACCCTTTGACCTTTTTATATTGTTTCCATATTTACTGGATAAATAAATGGTTCAATGACCCTGAACAACTGTAAGGAAAATTATACAGACATTTTTTAACTTATTTCCATTAAAAAATTTTTTGTTTAAATTAGTGTATTTAGATAACTGCATTATGTACCAGTATGTCTGTATAGCCAAAGATATTTTTAAAACAAAAATTGACCTTTATATTGTATGCTTCATTTAAAATATTTGTGTATTATTAAAACATATTACTTTGGGAAACCCTAAACATATAAATTTGGTTTATAATTTTTAAAGTTTTTCTTGGTAATTTGTAAGTAGTAAATCATAAAGATTATCTAGTCCCAAATTTTCAGTACATGGATAATTATTTTTAAATTGCTAGTTTTCCTAATATGAATTATAGCCATCTTTACTTTAAAAATCATATAAAAATTGAGGATATCTTAAAGCATAGTTTTATTATAAAATCCATTTATCACAACTAATTGAGTGAAATGAGTGAAGGAGTTTGGTTTCCATTACCATGGCATATTTCTTATTACCTAATGCTCTCAGATTTATAAGTATAGATAAAGCTTTAACTAGATTTACATAATAGTCTATGAATTGAAAATGTAGGAACATCAAACAAGCTCTAAAAGCCGCAGAACTTACCAATTAAATTAAGCGACACGTAAAACCCTCATGTCTTTACTAATAGAAATGTAATGATTAGCAAGTTAACACAATTCTAACGACATGATGTCAATAACATGGTTTTATTTGAGTAGAATTTTTATCATTATATGCATCTTCAAATTTGTAAACAAATATATATATTTTGAAATGAAAGGCTTGTTATCACACCATTTCCCTGATTTTATAATACTCTTATTATTCCTATTGAATTACAATTAAGCTGGGTATAGTGGCTTGTGCCTGTAATCCCAGCTACGTTGGAGGCTGAGGCAGGAGGATTGCTTCAGCCCAACAGTTTGAAGCTGAAGTGACATATGGTCACACCATGCACCCCAGCCTGGGCAACAGAACAAGAACCTGTCTCCAATAAAATATATATGCTCTATGTTAGGACTTACTTTATTTAATAGTCTGTGTTAGGGTTTATTTTATTTTACTACATATATTGTGTCGTGATCGATAGATATATATGATATATGTATCATATATGTACATACATACATATATTACATATTTATATTATATATATATATCACTGTATTGTGTAGTGACATCTATCTAACATAAATATAAAAATATATGACTACATATAGAAAAAATTACCTTTTTTTATCCTTAAATGCAAAAAACAGTAAATCCACAGTTAATTCCAAATGAAATTAAACATCTGCTGTATACTTAGTCTAGAAACAGACTGGACTCAATGTAAGATATTTTTTTTTAACTTGGGAATTCAAAATTCCTGTACTTTGTTTTTGGGTAGTTCAGCTAGGTAAGATTTTTGGCATTTTGGAACATGGTAGGCATGCCATTTCCCTCAGAGCATTCTTTTATTTGCTTATTTATTTGTTTATTTTCTCTCCAAAGTGACAATAAAAAAGGACATTCTTAAAATATTGATCAGACATTCTAACAGTAAAAGTAAACGTTCTCTAAATGATCTCACTACTAGGTAATTAAACTGTTTAACAAAATGCCCAGCTTACTGACAATAGCCCTATTGAAAGCTCCATTTCTAAAGAGATACAAGAATAAATACGTTTGCAAGTCATACCAGTTCTTGTGACATTGGATGCCCTTGACCACTACGGAAAAAAGACCAGCTCATCAGAGGGCATTTTTAAAATAAATCTCTAGCCACTATTCTGCTCTTCATAAAACTTCATGGTTAGTTTCCTTGATTCTATCTCCTAGGGACAATAATACAATATTACCTGGAGTTCGATATTAATTAAATACAAAGTTTTATTGAAAATTCTAGCAAAGCAAAATCTAAAAGGTAAGAATAAAAGTTCTGCTGATATTAATTAGCAAAAGTATGAATCCTTTTTTTATAATCCAAGAAACAATGAAGTATAATCAAAATTTTAATATATAGTTGCCTGGTACTTGATATATTCTAGAACCTACCAACTCAAATAAGAGTTCCAGCAGCAGCAGCCCTCCCATACTTCTTATTAAAAATGTGAAATCTCACACTCAACCCAGACATCAGAATCTGCATTTTAAAGAGATTTCTACCTATGTGATTTATGTGCAAATGAAAGTTTGAGAAGCCCTGATTTAAATTATTATACTTTCATCCACCCACCACAGTCTTCTTGAGTACCACAAATACGCCAGACTCTATGCTAGACACAGTGGATATTAAGATAAATTATTTCTATACTGAAGAGTCTTACATAGTGGTAGGAAAGAAAAGCAGGCACTATGGTGATAGTTGGGTGAAGAAAAAGAACCACAAAGAAAAAATAAGTCACCGCCCTGTGATAGAGAATAATGAGCGTGACATTTCCACCAGGGCTTAAAAGGTGGGAGTATTTCTCAAGCTTTCAACCCTTTATCAGCAGAGGGTAGAAGGGAACTCTGCTTCAGGTAAGGCAAATTTCCCACAAAGTGTTCAATTGTCTCTACATACTCTGGGTGAGTCTGTACGACAACTCAGCAGGATTTTTATCCCTGAATGTTGGGATACTTACTACTGCATGCCTCATAGCAATCACATTTTTGCTTAAACAATATAACTGATTTTACTATCATGAAACTCATTAAGATTGTTGCAGGTACTACAGGAAGCCCCAAACTTTCTTATACCTCCCGGCTCATCTCCTAAATAATTTCTAAACTTATAGCTGACCTTTTTAGTCCTCATCTTGGACCCCTCTCAAACTCCCTATGACTCATGCTGGCAACCTCTTTTCTGAAATTTTTCTTCAACAAAAACTTGGATACTTCCTGTCGATACTTCCTAAACTGAAACACTCTGAAGTGATAGCTTGTTGTTGTTGTTGTTGTTGTTTTTCAGATTTTTAAAACCACCAGGATTAAAGATGGAGTATTTGTTCTTTAGATCTCTTATTGACAATTCCAGACTTTTCTCCCTCCATTGTCCCTAAAACTAACAATTGTGAATCTCCCATCTTGCAGTACATGGCTACTATTTCTTATTGTGTTGTCATTTACAAATATCTGGACACTACATTTACCTCTCAATGGTTTTTAGCTACTATCTCATTGTTTCCACCAAATCTCCTTACATCTTATTTCCTGATGATTTGAATAAAGAGACGATTCTTCCAACCCTTTGACCTCTCCATTTATTTAAATATTCCCCTGCAAGGAGCTTGACCACCGTCTCAGCCGTTAACTCTTATGGTCAGAGCCCAGACCATGTCAATTCTGATACGTGTAACCTTTCCATTATCTAAGTTTCACGTACTTCATTCTTTGATTATTCCTCTTTCTTTCTAGTTCACTTCCTTTAGAATTCCAAATCTAACAAGCTATTTACCTGCTGTGACCTCCTATCCATCTATCCATCAAACCTACCAGTCTCTTTGCTGGTCTTTCTTCTTTTTTTACCCTTTGCATCCCTTTTTTTCTCTCTACACTGACTCCCTTGGTGATGTAATTTCATCTTGTGTGTTTATATACCACATATACACTAATGATACACAAATTCATATCTCCAATCTACAACTCTCTTTTAAATTCCAGACAAAACCTAATATATCTCACATAGCCAATTCGTTTTGCTTTTGCTATTGTTCATTGGTGTGTTTCAATTGTTTGAGGGATGTCTGGAATGTGTCAGGCCTTTAATAAATGAATAGATGTGATTTTTCCCTCCTAAGCAAAGAAATAAGATAGTAGATGTCTTACTGAAATAACTTGGAGTCGTATTATGTGATAGAAATGAAGACTTCATGTGTATGTCTAGGGATAGGAATATTGATTAGAGTGGATTTTAAGGAGATGTTACATACAATCAGATGATTTTAAGCACCTGAGGTTTCTATCTTCAGTAAGCAGGTATATGGTGAAGCAATCAACACAGAGTAGGGACAAAGTTTATCAAGTAGTCTTTCTTAGTTTGAATTTGACATCCCTGTGAGATAACCAAAATATTTGCCTTTAAACAACAGCATGAGCATTAAGCTGGCAGCAAACAGCTACAGATAAATATGTGGAAGGAAGGATTATATTCCTAAGACATATTTTATAAATAATTTTAGGTAGAGTGTTGATTTCTTTCAGTAAGTTACATCTTTATATTAGTTTACTGATGTGGTTCGCCAAAACACCTTTCTTTGAGTGGAAGTCATACAAAAGTCCAGGATTTTTAGGGCAAATGTAACACATGCCTTTAAAAGTATTTAACAACAATTTATTTATTTAATTTATTTTATATTATATTAATATTATAATTTATTAAAATATATAAATATAAAAATAACATCTTTTGTGATCAGCTGGTCCTAGTTCATTAAATAAAATATTTCATTATATTTAATATATATATAAATGTTTTATATAAATATGCACACACACGTACAAATACATATGTATATATTTGTGTATGTATATATGTGTATGCATACACAATATTCTGACCATGTTTAATTTTTGCATTTATGTGTTCAATAAGTTAAAAGATTCAGTCCTTAATAAATTATACTTTGTTATCATAGTATCTTAAGTGTTTTATAAAATTATAGAATCATAAATCTTCCTCAGGAGAGAATTCATAGCCTGAACTTACATATCATGATATGTTATCTGGCATGTCATGTCTATTTCTATAAATTTAATAAGCAAATAACCATGTAAACCATAGCTGTAAAAAGTATAATATACAACAAATATATGAGAAAGGCATACTAAACATTCATGGACAAATATATATATACAATGGATATCATCTATTGATCATCAAGAATATTTAAAAATATTGGGATGGAAGAATTTACATTCATGCATACTTTAAGTGAAGTACTTGATAAGAATTGGGAAAAGATATGATACTTTAAATTATTTAATTTATTGCAACATAAAAATGTTTTTGCAGCTCTAATGAATGGCCCATTTTGTCGTAAAAGAGAGATGAATGTTAGAAAATTGGCCAGGCTTTAATGTCATAGTCCCATGTTTCCTCATCTTGGCTAATGTATCATTAAGTTTAATATCAACCTGAACATACTCTCATTCTTCTTTCCTAACACTGCATAGGCATGAATAATAATTCATAATAAATGAGTGATTCATTAATAAAAGATTTCTTGGATATGGGCTACAGGTAGCGAGCTTTGCTTCACTGCAGCAACCATACCTGTCAATGCATGTCTTCAGCACTCAGCATGTAGTCCCAGTACAGAAAGCAGAATTAATTTTTTATTTCGTTTCTCTTAAGAAATGTCTTCAGATATTATTAACTTTATAGTATCTCTAGAAAAGTATATTTTATGGTTACATCAGTGAATAGGTGTACTTCTGTATATAAACTTAATTCTGTTTATTCCATGTACCTCACTGTTACCAAGCTACTGTAAAACTACTCCAATAGTTTTCGTAATATACTTCAAAATGTTATATCAGTTAATATACTAAGTGGATTAACTATAATTATTTTATTTCCATAAAATTAAAATAATATCAATTTTCAAAAACAAAGAGACTGAATCACCCCAGTAAGATCATTAATATTATAATGAAATAGTATAAAAATCTTCACTGACAACTTAGATGAAATAAGAAAATTCATAGACATATAAACTACAATTATGTCTCAACTTCCCATGAAGAAGTGGCTCCTGCTCCATCAGTCCTTGAATCTGGATTGGCTATGTAATTTACTAAGCCAATAAGAATTCAGTAAAAGTGGCAAAGGCAGATGATTGAAAAATGTTGGCATTCTGATGCTGTTTGTTAAATGCGGAAATCTTAGACCGTCAGGTGAAGAATCCAGGGTCTGCTGGAGGATGAGAAAATATGTGGAGAAAACCAATGCACCTGAGACAACAGTTTGCCTACTGCTATACACATAAACGAAGACACTTTAAATCTTCCAGCTACCTCATGACCTAGCAACTGACAATAGATATATGAAAAGGCTAAGAAGAGTCCACCCAAGATGATCTAGTTTATAAAACCACCCATTAAAACACCCAATTATGAGCTAATCTAAATCCTTGTTTTAAATCTGTAAGTTTTGGAGTAATTTATTATAAAGAAATAGCTAACTGACACAGCAATATGTTTTCTTGTTGATACTCTCTTTGCTATAAAAGCACATAAAAAGACAAATCTGACATATGCTTTTAAATAATCACTTGTCAAATTCTGATTAAATAAATAAACTAGATAAAACATGATTTTACCCATTTCTAGCTGGAAGTTGAGAGAGCTAACATGGAGGCAGAATTCCAGGGTTATGATTAAGGATCAAAAGATTGAAAAGCCCCAATAATATTTTGACTTATTTCAATATTAAATAAAAATACATCAAATACATTTTGTGTAGAAAATGACTCATTAGAAGGGAAGTATGTTTCAGAAAATGCCGTTTAGGATAAATTTATGAGAGACAGAGAGAAAGAGAAAGGGAGACAGGGAAAAAAATACAGGTAAGACGAGTTAGCGGACCCTTGCATTGATGTTAGCAAGAGATAAAAGATTTTGAATTATGATGTGGCAATAAGAATTTGTTCAAGATTGGTTCAAAAAGATTGTGTACGAATCATTAGCTTATAAAAAAATTGCTGTAATGCAAAATCTGGTGTTAGTCTGTCTAAGCTAAATGAGGCAGTTGTTTTTCTGAAAGAAATAATATCAAAGCTTAAATAAGTTAAATCTTCCAGAAAAAGAAATATTTTAAAACATGAAAAAACAATCTACTGTTTAATTATATATCAGTATTAAAGCTCCATTAAATAATTCAAGGTCATACTTTTAATATCATTTTTATCTTTTTCCTTTACTTCTTGAATTTTGTGCTTTTACTCTTCCTCCTCTCCCTCTACCTCCCTCTCTGTCATCCTACTTTTATTGGACACTTTTTGGTTATAATATAGACTTCTAGCACCCTGTCTTCAGTAAGTCATTGGAAAGAATACATTATAGTGGTGGATGGTGGACTCAGTGTTTATGCCTCAGATCCAGCACCTACTAATTTGATAACTTTGGATATTTTACTGAAACTCTCTGTAACAGCTCAAGTATACATATGGAATCACAAAAGACCACAAATGGCAAACCAGTCTTGAGAAAGAACAACAAAGCTGTAGAACAACAAGTCAACACCTGCTAATTTTAAAATATGTTACAAAGCCACAGTAAACAAAACAGCATGGTATTGGCATTAGGTCAGATTTCTTTAGTTTCTATGTTTCTAAAATTAGAAAACTTTGGAAACTGTTTTTGTCTATGTTAATCTTACCTACTTTTCTTAAAACCATACATTGAAACCTCTTTTCAACAATGGCTTATTTTCTTGCCACTTTTATAATAGTTATACATTTTTAAAATTAGAAATAATAAATCACTGCTGAAGCATGGATTCAGTAGAGTACTACTTAAAATTCAAGTTTTAACTCATTTTGAAATGAGTTGGTTTCAAATTAGATGGAACACATCACACTATACTTGGTGTTAAGCATCTTCAGGTGACATTTATTATACCAAGTCTTACATGTAAGTGCACTAATTAGTTAAATTGATTATTCAGAAAGCAATGTTTCCAGAGATTTAATTGTAGGGCAAAATTGTACATTTTCAGATTTATGCTATGTCAGAAAAGATGAATCTATCTTAATTCAAATATCATCTATTTACCATGTGCATATATTGACTCTTACACTGAAGCTTCTATGCATATATGAGATTCAAATATTTCAGAAAGAAGGCTATTTATAGCTGACATCTAAATTCATGATTAAAATTATTTAGGAAAGGGTTGATTTTATTGTCAGCCATAGCAAAAAGGCATAAATTAACAAAACCAATTTACACTACAATTATTTCTCTCCCTTTACTGATAACTTCTTTCTTATAGCTTTATTGGGGCCTTATCAGTTACTGCTTATATTTATTAGTGGGTTTTTTTGCTCTTTGTCCTTAAGCTAACTAGCTGTTTGAACCTATGTGAATTCAAGAAAATGTCTTTATGCTTTAATATCCCATTAGATACACTTTACTTACATTAATAATTCCAATTTAGCAATGCAGCAATTTTGGAGGTGAGATATTGCCTAATAAAACATTCATCAACTTATTACCTTCTTCCTCACTCATTTATGCTCTGTCATGTGTTTTATTTCATTTTCTTCTTGTTTTATATATTTTGTTACCTGATCATCTTTGCTCAAAAGTGAAATAAAATTGTAATTTAGTAGGAAGTTTTCTGGGACAAAATTCACCAGAGATAACTGAAAATACATATTGGGAAAGATTTAACAAGTTGTTCTAAATCTTAGAAGATATATTTTTCTTCCTCTTTTTTATTTATTTTTTTTAGTTTTTAATGTTCTTTGAAACTTTGTTTTTCCTCTGACTAAACACATGTTCAAAGAAAAGACTGAAGTATTTATTTAAAAAATATTTTTCCAAGGTTATATATAAAATAATCCAACATAAGGTGGTAAATTAAAAAATAGACACTTAGATATGAAAAGTTGAAATCCTGATTATGTTACCTTGCACTGCAAAACATGTCAGTGTTTGTGAAGCTAATTAGTCTTCTATAATGGAAAACAGTATAATTGCGTCTATATGGTTACGAGATGAAATTGAAAACAATTGTATATTTCCTGAAATTTATATTCCTAAACTATCAAACATAATTGTTTTTTGTTTTGCAGGTAATTGACTTGCAATTTTATAAAGTTATTAAAATATATTTCTGCTTTGAAATCTTTTCATAATCCATATTCCAATAATTTCACTACAAAGACTTCAGAATCTTACATTTTTCACTCATTAGTTAGCTGCAATAATTATTATTTTTACTAAATGGAAGTCACTTTATGGATAAACTAACACTTTCTTATAAATGACAAAAATCGTGTTTATTTTAAAGTCAACATAAATATTGCAGAAATGCCTAAATTACAGGGGGGAAGTTTTTGATTTCAAACAACCTGAAATGATAGCATTGCAATGTTATTATATTAGTGAAACTGTGGTATGAATTTTTATATAGCTGTGTATATAAACATACGATGTCTTTTCATTTGCTTGTGTCTTTAATTTCCTTCATCAATGTTTTGTAGTTTTCAGTATACCAGAGTTTTACCCATTTAGTTAGCTTTATGCCTATTTTATTCTTTTTGGTGCTATTGTAAATGAAATAGTTTTCCTAATTGCCTTTTCAAATAGTTTGTATATACAGAAACACAATTGATTTTTGTATGTTGGTTTTGTATCCTGCAATTTAATTGAATTTGTTTCTTAGAACTAACAGTTCCTTTTTTATATGAAGTTATTAGGATTTTCTGTATATAAGACCATGTTGTCTTGAAACAGGGACCATTGTACCTCTTCCTTTCCGATTTGGATGCCATTAAATAGACTTTTCTTGCCTAGGATTTCCAGTACTGTTTTGAATAGAGAGCTCAGAAATACTTTTATGTAAATGTGGCAAACTGATTTTCAACAAGGGTACCAAGAATACACAATAGGTACAGGATGGTCTCTTCAACAAATGATATTGGCAAACTGGATATCCACATTTAAAAAAGAGTGAAATCTGACACTTATTTTACCTCATCCATTAAAATCAACTCAAAACAAATGAAAGACTTAAACATTAGACCAGAAGCTCTAAAACTCTTCAAAGAACACATAAGGGATAAGTTTTATGACATTGGTTTTGTCAGTGATTTCATGGATGTGACACTAAAAGCACAGGCAACAAAATCAACAACAACAAAATAATTTAGGACTATGTCAAATTGAAAAGCTTTCCAGAGCAAAGAAAAAATCAACAAAGTCAAAAGCATCCAATGGAATGAGAGAAAAAATTGGCAATTCTTATGTCTGATAAAAGACTAATGTACAAAATATATAAGATACAGCTACAACTCAATAGCCAAAAAAAAAAAAAATGACTGAATTAACAAATACACTAGGACTTGAGTACACACTTCTTAAGAAGGCATACAAGTAACCAACAGGTACATGAAAAAATGTTCCGTTTTATCAATTATTAGGGAAATGCAAATCAAAATCACAGTCTCACTGAGATATTATCTCACATGCATTAGAATGGATATAATTTTTAAAAGAAAAAAAAAAGACAAGTATTGGCAAGAATAGAGAGAAATTGGAACCCTTGCAGAATGTTGGTAGGAATACAAAATGGTACAGATACTATGAAAAAAAAATAGTTGCAGATTCTTAAAAAATCAAAAATAGAACTACTATATGATTCAGCAATTTCACTTCTGAGTATTTATTTAAAGGAACAGAAATCAGGATCTGGAAGAGATACTAACACTCTCATGTTTATGAAAGCAGTAGTTACAATAACTAAAATGTGGGAAAAAACCTGACTGTCCATTAAGAGATCCATGTGTAAAGAAAATGCATTATATACCTACAAGAGAATACTACTTAGCTTTAAAAAGGAAGGAAATTCTACAATATGCAATAAAATGGACTAACCTTGAGGACAGTATGCAAAGTGAAATAAGCCAGTCACAAAAAGACAAATATGATTCCACTTTTTTGAAATATCTAAAAGAGTCAAATTCATAGAATCAAACAGTGGGATGGTGTTTTCCAGCTGCTGGAACTGGAAGAAATGGAGAGTTCCTAACTGATAAGCACGAAGTTCAGTTAAATAAGATAAATAAGTTCTAGAGTTCTGCTGTCCAACATTTTACCTGTAGTAAATAATATGGTATAAATACTTAAAATTTTGATGAGGGTAGAATTAACATTAAGAATTCTTACCACAATTTTTTAAAAGAGGAGTCTCTAAATATTTTTTTAAAATTCAAAATATAGCTATTCGTTATTTTTTAAAATGATTGAATATTTTTAAACCTGAAACAGCCAGCTTTTAAAAAGAGCTATCTATATAATTGAACATTTATCTTTCAAAAGCCAACATTTTATATTTTATGCAAAATTTAAAAGAAAGCGTGAATTTATTTTTTTCTTTGCTTCTGACTATTATTTTCATAGCTACAGAATAAGCCAGTCTCCAGCAGGAAGGGGAGAACCCTGAGCAGCAAAGACTGCATGTATTTGGATCTGATGAAAATCAATTTAGTCCAAACTCACTAACCAAATCAGTAAGGAAATAAAATCATATTTTATTTGATTGATTTAACCATTTGAATCTTTTACAATGCTTAATCTAGAGCCACTACAAGTAGAAAAGGAAAAAGAAACTCAATATGCTTTCATAATAAATTTTCCTGAATCATATATTTGGGCCAACTTAATTATTTTTAGAATGTATGAGAATTCTTTCAGTTTCCAATTTTAAGTCTTGAAGTCTTCTTTCATTGCTAACCTTCATTATAAAGTATGCCTGCCTTTATTGTCTTTCAAAATATAAATAATGAATATATTTTTTGAAGGTAGATAATAAATTTGTTTCTATAATAACATTCAGAAATATATTTCCTCAGTACAATGAATATTGTAATTTGGTCAGATCTTTATTTCTTTCTTAATATTGATAAATTTTAGTGTTTTGAGCTGTATATATTTATCCTTTATATGAAATGGTTTTGGAAAATTAACTTTCCTTGTCTTTCTCATAGTGGCGCTTGACTTTGAAAGGACATTTATTTTCTCTTTCTTGAAAATTATTGGAAAACAGATCTTTCCCCATGGAATTCTATTGCATCAATAAATGTGGCCTAACAGTGACATTTATAGCATGAAGTCCTCCTGTTCTGCTTAGGATCTCTGTGTACATAAAATTGCCATTGTGCTGCTTTTTTTATATCAAAATAAAGTAATTAGAAAAGACTACTGTCTTAACATTTTGTTTTTAATATAATATATTTTTATGAAACATAATCTACTACTCTTTTGTTTCCACGATCTTGAGTCATCACTTCTGCCAACTCCAGGGACTTTAGTCACAGACTGGTAGACTAATGGAATCAGTGAACTCCAAAATGCTTTCCAGCTACAAAAGTCTGTAGTAATTCTAGTTTAGAACAATAACAAATTTTCAGAACTTTTTCAATATATTGTCTCTGCTTTCTTTTTCTGGAATGTCACCCCTCATGCTAACGCACTTGGAAGTTTCTCCAGAATCTATCTTTAGAAGTCATAACTCAGTTTCTATTTTCCACAAAACATCATTGTCCTTCAAAGAAAATTAGGCTCTACTCTTCTTGTATTCCTCTAGTCTATATTCCAGTTGGCTATCATCAAATGTTTGTTGAATTGAATTGTTGAAACAAGGAAGAAAACAAATAGATGAAAATCAAAACATTGTTTGAAGCACTAATTACAATAGCTAAGATGTGGGAAAAGTCATGATCTCTTAAGTGATTAAGAGATCAATGGCTAAAAAAAAAAAATGCAGTATATACCTACAAGGGAATACTATTTAGCCTTAAAACAGAAGGAAATTCTGAAATATGCAACAACATGGATGAACCTTGAGGACGGTAAGCTAAATGAAATAAGCCAGTTTCAGAAAGTTTTTGGAAGAGTCAATTGAAATAAACAGTACAGAAAGAGAGCTTAACATCTGTTAAATTTACTCTGTGTCACAAACTCTAGTCACGAAATTTTTTATGGCCGTTTCCATCAGCCATTGCTGTAGCAGCTGAAGAATGTCTCTGTTCTAAGGGAGGAGGTGTTATGGGTAGTGTACTATCGACTACATCTGTCAGAAACTGCAGGAAGTTTGAAACTTTTAAAAGATAAATTATTCAGAAACTATATCTATCAAAGTAAAAACAAAATAAATTTACATTTAGCTTTGCTCTAATATGTAAAGTAAATGATTTAATAAGTACTTCATCTAGCATGAACTAAGATATCTTTTACTTTTGTGAGAAAACCTAGATTCTTCTTTCCCTCTCTTCTTTCTTTTTCCTCCCTCTCCTTTTCCTTCCTCTTCTTCCTCCTTCTTTGTCCCTTACCACCCTCGTTCTTTTCTTTCTTCCTTCTTTGCTTTTTCTTTCTCTTTTTTCTTTATCAAGTGCCTTACTTATGTTTAGAACTCTGGCTTAATCTTTTAAAAATTATGGGAAAAGTCATTTTCCTCTTACATGCAAGACTTCATCTTGCATGAACTAAGCTAGTTTGAATGCTAGAAACTTATAACTGCCATGAAACAAAAGACTCACAAAGCATTCTCTTTGAAAAATGTAAAATATACTGTAATAATTTAACAACCTTCAACTACTGAATTTAAATTGACATTTTGGATTTATTCTGCCATCGCTAATAGAGTCTGAGGAGAAAGGTGTTGTGGGGAGTATTCAGCGGTGGTTTAGAACAGACTGTAATGTTATCAACTCCAGCAATATGTTGTCATCTGTGTTGGCAATACCAAAAGCAAAGATCTGCCTCACAACAACAAAAACAAGCAGCAGTAAACCAAAAGAAGCTACTCAGAAAGCCTAGAATGTCATTGGCCTTGCCTGGGACCTTGTTATGTGGTCTCCAGTTATGTTATACTCAACTAGCAACAAAAGATTTTTAAAACATTAAAAAAAGCATTTTTTTTTTACCTTTGACAATGATCAAACTTGCAAGAAATATACACAGGATGAAAATATCCCTATTGATATTGCATGAATTATGTAGGATGATGATATGAGTAGCAAAGCCAGCAGCTTCTTACCCTAAGTCCTTATTTTCTAAACTCAAGGTGTCAAAGCAGAAATCTCTGATAGATTAGTTTTTAACTTTGAAATAGCATTGCCACCAGAAAGGTCTTAATGCTTTATGGCACATCTTAACATATGTTATTTTCCCAGTGATAACACTCATCAGAGTCAGTTTTATGCCTGTTTTAAGATCGTAATTGCCATACAATATCACTAAAAAAAAAAAAAAAAGTATGTCTTGAGAGGTAATCATACACACTTATCAACAGGTTGTGTTGATGGCAGAATGCAATTCTGTTTCAAACAGTGTGTACAATTCTGTTTCAAACAGTAATTTCAAATAATATTACTATATTTATTTGTAAGTCATATAAAGTTTTTATTTAATACTTGTATTCTATCCTAAACTTAATATAAATCTTATTTGAATCATAGCCAATTTTATTAACATATCTTCTCATAGTTTTGATAATTTCATTAAACTTTCAGGTTGTAGTGTGTTTGCATGCTGGACAGTCCAAAATAAAAGATTCTTATGAGAATAACAAAGACATTATCCTTGACCAAACCTTAGTCTTCTATGATCCCTGCTCTTGAGTACACCCTAATCTTGGACTTTTGTCTTTATCTGTGTCAAAAATAGTTTTAGTAAGAATTTTACTAAGCTTAGCAAGAATCACCTACCATTGAGAGCTGATAAAGTTCTTCCCACACCTTTAATATTTAAGTTTTTTGTTTGCTTTTAGCAAGAATCCTGTTGAGCCAGTTTAACAAGAATCTCCCTATTCTCTGTGTTCTCTTAGTAATTTTAGATTTACTGACCCCTTAGCTCCCTGGCTATAAAATCCCACTTTTCCTTGTGTTCAGAGTTGAGCTCAATTTTTCTCTCTCTATTGCTGTAGCCTTGAAGGAAGTCTTCCTTACTGTTTTTAAGAAGTGTCAGCATAAATGCTCTCAGGCAGGAGGGATACTTTGATTCTTCTTCCTCGTATTTCCATGACATGATTTTTGTTCTAAACTTCCATTCTTAAGGGGAAATGGTATTGGGAAAACTACATCTGTTTTCTCACTCTACTTTCCTTATTGATTCCTCCTCTCAAAAAAAAAAAAAAGGAACAAAGAAAGTAAATATATAGAAAAATTTGTTGAAAAACTAATTTCTATTAAGTCTACTATTACCAAATGTCTACTGTTGTGTTTACAGTCATAGTTTCTGTATGGTCCCATATCTTCTCACTCCCTTTTCTCCTCTCCCTCTCTCTCTGATTCTCACTCATGTTATCTACAGTTAGCTCATATATCTCCCTCTGATGATCCTCTCCATTCACTACACAGTTTGGAGCAAGGCTTCTTTATATATTTGAGGATAAGTGGGGTCTGTATCCCTCACATGGTCTCAGTTTAGAATACAGTAGTGAGGAAAGTTCCCACTATCATCTTTATAAATAATCATTAGAGTTTATAAGAAACCTGGAAAACAAGATCAAGGTATAGCAGGAACTTGATTACTGGGGTCAGAAAAATACTCAATAAACTTCATAGAGGGAGTGCTCTTTGTGAGATAGGAGATGTGCCTTAGCTTAGCTTTGATTTAGAAAGATCTATAAGAACATCCTCTTCTCTAAATCAAATCTTCATGTCCCATCAGTACCTCATACAATACATACAATGTTTGCCTGGGGACGACATTTGTCATCCTTCTGGGAAACCATAATCTGAAATTCTCCCTCAATTTTAAGTAGACTTTCTAAGAGTAGTGCTATTTTTATTCTCTTTAAAGCATTATGTCCTGGTGTTTTTTACCTTTATCTACAGGTAAAGAATATATAGGTTTCAGTATTTCAACAGCGGGTTGAGGCCAGATTGTTGACCTGTCAAATTGTACTTCTGACATGATAATATGGGAGACATGGGCATTCTAATTCTAAATCCTCTACTTATTAAACAAAACAACTCAATTACCTCCACCTTTTTCTTAATATGCATCAGCCAACTTTCCTTTCAAAGCTTCCCTTTCAATTCCATTATTAGCTTTATTTTTATTCTGAACTTCCTTCAGTTTATCTCTGACATACTCAAATAATAATATAAAACAATTATATCCAAGATAGGGAGTATTTTACAATGCTACTTAGAGAAGATATGACAGCTGCCTTCCTCACAATGCAAAGTTCTCAGCGTGACTCTAAAACATGTCTTATCTGTATCTGCATTAAACGCATGAAAGTACCATTTGATAATTACATATGGTGATATAATTAATTTGGTCATTAGCAGTGGCTTAAAAATACTTATTTCTTCAATGTTAAAATAGGAACAACTCAGTAATAATCATTTGAAAGTAAGTATCAAAGTGTGGTACTTTTGGCTATGACTGAGTGATTTATGAGCAGGAAATACGCTCTCCAAAAGCAACTACGAAGTTGTTCCGAATGGACAGAAACAAATATTTCAGCACACCAGAACTTAACTAAAGGCATATAAAGGTCTGAAAAGCGTTTGTTTCTAAAAGGATGCTGAATATCAAGGAGTCTATTAGGAAAGTAGATGGCAAGGGTGAACTGTGGTTTACAGTTTACAGAGTATAATACAAAAGTTTGGGTTGGTGGCTTAAATACCGTGATCTAAATAACTATATATATCCAGCTAGACAGGAATCACAGCAACCAAAAACCACAATCTGCTCATGACAATATTGTTGGCAAAATTCTGTTATCTTAGAATTATGGGGAGCTCAATTATCTATGTGTTTGTGTATAGTAGGGACAGGGTTAGCAATATCATAACAGAAACATAAGTGGGAAGAAAAAGAAGGCGCCAAAGAAAAATTGGTCGATTTGGTTTTCTCTGTGGGCAGCAAGAACAGCAAGAATGCCTTCTTAAAAGTGACAGTCACAAAAGTCCTGAAGTAGAAAAGATGAATGTCTCTGGAGAGATGTGTTGGACAGGAGATGAAAGAAGGAAGGGCATTAAAGACGAACAGGCACAGGGCAACACAAAGATATAATTTGGTAGGCTATTCTGTCAAACAGTGATTCAAAGAAATTGCAGTGAATTTTGGAGGTAATTGGGCACCAGACCCAGATTGCCTGTTTCCTATATGAACAGAGAGTCATTATTAAAAGACTGGGTACTCGTGAGTATCAGTTGTGCCAATTAGAAATGACAGTCTGATAACATCATGGATAGACTGAAATGAGAAATGAAGTCAGGGAGAACACTTGAGGAGGTTGCTGTAATCATCCAATTAGTGTATAATGAATATACAGACCTAGAGCTGCTATTCTCAAGCCGTTTAGTCTTGGGATCTCTTTACATTGTTAGAGGGTATTGAGAATGCAAAAAGATTTTACTTATTTTTCTTTCCTTCATATTACATATATTAAAAATTAGTACAATTTTTTAACAATTGGTAGTTTTAATTAACTTAAAATATCAATAACAAAGCTACTACAGAAATATTTTACATTGCTGGAAAGGTAATTATATTTTCCAAATTAAAAAAGTTAGTTAAAGTAGTAACATTGTTTTACCATTTTGTAAATATGTTCAGTGTTTGCCTGATCTTTATATCTGCTTCTGCATCCAAATCAGTCAATCTTCTTTTGGCTGATGTTTATGAAAACAACTTGGCATCACATAGATCTAAGTTGAAAAGGAAAGAGTATTTTAATTATCTTTTCAGATAACCCTTAATATTCCTCTTTAACACTACACCAAAACTTAACAAGTCAGAGTTCATTAAAGTTTAGTTTTAATGTGAAACCTGAAAATACATCAATAAACTTTTCATGCACTATTATATTAAAATTCCTTGATCATCCTGCACTTTAAATAGATCCTTTTTCAATGAGTGACTTTATAACGTAATTAACTGGTCATTTGGAAAGTACTGAGCCATTGCAGTTTTCACCTTTCAAATACTGACACATGTCACTATTTAATATTTTAGACAATTTTGTTTGTTATATCTGATCCCATCAGAAAAGCCTTTAAGAGCTGGAAGCAGTCAAGTTAATGGTGATGATTATTATTTTTCTAAGATTCTAATTTTCAACCGAAATTTCAAATGTCATTGGCAACAAATATCATCAGTTGTTTAAATTACAGGCTCACATCATTAAATTTTGAGAAAGTGTCTGACAAATACCTAAGTATGAATAACCATAATTTGTCTATCATTAGTCATTCTATCAGGTAAACATGTTGTGTGAAATAAAAAGGCAACCCAAAAGTTAACCGCACAATGTTTTTCTTCCAGGATACCATTGTACTTCATTATCGAAAGAAATATTTTGTGTGTACTTTGCATTTTCTCACACAGAAGATGTACTCATTGCTAAGATTTAATTAAATTTTAAATACAAAGTAAACTTTCTGTTTCACAAAGGACATTCTTTTTTTTTTTTTTTTTTTTTTTTCTGAGATAGTCTCACTGTCACCCAGGCTGAAATGAAGTGGCGTGATCATGACTCACTGTAGCCTTGAACCCCTAGCTCAAGGGATCCTCCTGTCTCAGACTCCTAAATAGCTGGTGTGGCCACCAGGCCCAGCCAATTTATTTATTTATTTATTTTTTATTTTTTTACATTTTTTTTTTAGAGATGGAGTTTTACTATGCTGCCCAGGTTAATCTATTCTTCCTGAGAGTACTCAGCTTCCTAAGTAGCTGGGTGACAGGTGTGTGACATGAGGTCTAGCCAATGTTTTTTAACATTTTTTTGTAGAGATGGAGACTTAATATGTTGTCTAGGCTTGACTGGTCATAAAGGACACTCAAGCGCAACTGCTATGTATTTTTTCTGACAGTGCATGGCAGTGAAGAATAAAATTACTATCAGTGTACTTTGCTGCCACTTCTAAAAAGCCATTGATTTTACCTACCATTGTGTTTGCAACATTAGTACAAATACCAATGTAACAAGAAAAACAAATAATATAATTGTATTAATAAAAAAATGGTTTTGACCTCTAGACTTCCTGGAATGTTGTCAAGATGACCAGGAGTCCATAGATCACACTCTGAAAATCAGTGACTTGGAGAAGAGCAGATGGGCAACAAAGTGGGAATGAATGCAAAAGATTTGATTAAATAACATTTATAGGAAAATGTTTTATCCTTTCAAAATGCTGGTGGTCATCTATTTGAATTATATAATGTACCCCTTTTTGTGTGCTGCTCTGTATTCTTTTCAAATGGTTTCTCTGTACAATTTGTCTAAGTGATCTGCTTGTTAAAGCTTTGGGAAACAGAGCCTGTCTCTTTCTGTAACCATGTAGAACCTCCATAAATTTTGGTTTTGTAGTAATTACACAGACAATTACCAAGTTTTGATTAGTTAGTAGCTCTTGAAATAGACTGAAGGATTTGGACAGTAGATTTGCACTCTTAAGTAATCTAATATTATTTTATTAAGAACAACTCATATTACTTTTAAATTACTCTGAAATTGAGAACCTTCACCTTCACATATTAAAGTTACAGCTATTGTCATATTAATTTTTAGAATTAAATTACAGTTGACTTTGAATAATGCAGGGATTAAAGATGCCAAACCCCTATGCAGTTGAAAATCTGTGTATAACTTTTGACTTCCCCAAAACTTAATTACTAATAGCCTACTCTTCACCAGAAGCCTTGCTGATAGTATAAAGGGTCAATTAACATATATTTTATATGTTACATGAATTATATCCTGTATTCCTACAACAAAGTAATCTAGAGAAAAATTTAAGAAAAAATTAAGAAAATCATAGGGAAGAAAACTATTTATGGATACTATAAGTTCATTTAGCCTGTTTACAAGGTTAATTGTCTCTCTGAAACAGCAGGGAACTACAGCTGGATGACACAGCTTCAAGCAATTCAACTTTTTCTTGCAATGACATAACATTTCTCTGCTTCTTGAGAGACTTCTAAGATCACTAATGGAGCTTTGTATGGGTCTTATGGTGTTATTAAAGGTACACAGTATTGCATTAACAATGATGAAAAATATGTGAGAACCATGAGAGGTCACTTTTTACTGCGATATGCAATTTACTGCAGAGATGAGCAGCTCATGCATAGATGATTATAGCCCCATACCTATAGTACTAATATGATTTGCATAAAAGCAAAGTTAGGAAATAACAACTTAAAGCAAAAGGAACATGAAAGCTCTAAAGTTGGATAATTTAATGCCAGCAAAGGATGGTTTGATAATTTTAGAAAAATGTCAAAATAGCAGAAGAAGCTTCTGCTGATCCAAAGATAGCAGACAAGTTCCCAGGCATTATTAAGGAAACTATTGAGGAGAAAGTATAGCTGCCTGAACGGGTTTTTAATGCAGGTGAAAGTGTCTTATTCTAGAAAGAAAAAAAAAAAGCCATAAAGAACATTTATTAGTAAGAAAGAGGAACAAGAACAGGATTTAAGGCAAGAAGAGATAGGCTACCTCCACTGTGTTGTGCAAATGCAGTCAGGTTTTGATCAAAACGGCCCTTTTTTATAAAGATGCTAACCCTTCATCCTTGAAGGGAAACAATAAACACCAGTTACCAGTCTTTTTGCTGCATAGCAAGAAATCCTGCACAAAAGAACTGTTTTTCTGGGTTGGCTCCATTTGATGCGTTGTCCCTAAACTCAGGAATTAACTTAGTGGTAAAATAAAAAGGACTGCTTATTGTTTTTTTCTTGTAAATTTGTTTAAGGTCTTTGTAGATTCTGAATTTTCGCCCTTTTTCAGATGGGTAGATTACAGAAATTTTTTCCCCATTCTGTTGGTTGCTGGTTCACTCTAATAATAGTTTCTTTTGCTGTGCAGAAGCTTTTAAGTTTAATTAGATCCCATTTGTCTATTTGTGCTTTTGTTGCCATTACTTTTGGTGTTTTGGTCATGAAGTCCTTGCCTATGCCTATGTCCTGAATGGTATTGCTTACGTTTTCTTCTAAGGTTTTTATGGTGCTAGGTCTTAGGTTTAAATCTTTAATCCATCTGGAGTTAATTTTTGCATAAGATGTAAGGAAGGGATCCAGTTTCAGCTTTCTGCATATGGCTAGCCAGTTTTCCCAACACTCCATCAAAAAGTGCGCAAAGGATATGAACAAACACTTTTCAAAAGAAGACATTTATGCAACCAACAAACATATTTTAAAAAGCTCATTATTACCGGTCATTAGAGAAATGCAAATCAAAACCACATTGAGATACCATCTCAAGCCTGTTAGAATAGTGATCATTAAAAAATCTGGAGCTAACAGGTGCTGGAGAGGATGTGGAGAAATAGGAACCCTTTTACACTGTTTGTGGGAATGTAAATTAGTTCAACCATTGTGGAAGACAGTGTGGTGATTCCTCAAGGATCTAGAAATAGAAATTCCATTTGACCCAGCAATCCCATTACTGGGTATATACCCAAAGGATTGTAAATCATTCAATTATAAAGACACATGCACACCTATGTTCATTGTGGCACTGTTTACAATAGCAAAGACCTAGAACCAACTCAAATGCCCATCAGTGATAAACTGGATAAAGAAAATGTGGCACATATACACCATGAAATACTATGCAGCCACAAAAAAGGATGAATTCATGTCCTTTGCAGGGACATGGATGAAGCTGGATACCATAATTCTCATCAAACTGATACAAGAACAAAAAATCAAACACCACATGTTCTGACTCATAATTGTGTGTTGAATAATGAGAACACATGGACATAGGGAGGAGAGCACCACAAACTGGGGCCTGTTGGGAGGTGAGGGAGTTAGGGGAGAGATAGCAGGGCGTGGCAGTTTTGGGGGGGGATAACATTAGGAGGAATACCTAACTTAGATGACGGGGGGGATGGTGCAGCAAACCACCATGGCACGTGTATACCTATGTAACAATCCTGCATGATCTGCACATGTAGCCCAGAACTTAAATTATAATTAAAAATAAATAAATTAAAAATAGAAAGGACTGCTTTTTAATGTTCCTTTGATATTGAACGATGCCTCTGGCCTCCCAGAAACTCTTGATGTTAACGTGGTTTCCTTGCCTTCAAACACAGTCTGTCTAATTCAGCCTCTACATCAGAGAGTCATAAGGACCGTTAAAGGTCATTACATGTGATACTCTGTAGAAAGAATTGTCAACACTATAGAAGAGATCCCAACAGAGAGAACAACATAATGAAAGTCTAAAAGGATTACATCTTTGAAGATGCCATCATTGTTCTAGGAAAAGGCCCTGAAAGCATAAATCGTAAAATAATAAATTGATTAAATTCCTGTTGTTGAAAACTACATTCATATGTTGTGTATAACTTCACTGGATCTATGACAAAGCTAATCAAGGAAATCATGAAAGATATTATGGATATGGCAAAAAATAAAAAAAGGTAGGATATGAAGGATTTCAAGATACATATCCTGGAAAAATTCAAGAGCTAATAGACACGACACAAGAGGAATTAACAGATGGAGTTTAGTGTTTCCGAACCAGTGCCAGACAGAGAGGAAAAGACATAGAAGATACAATGCCAGAAAACAAATTGACATTGGAAAATCTGGAGAAAGATTTTGATTATACATAAACTGCTTTTGACTTCTTTTACGACACAGAGCCTTCTAAGATACAGGTACAAAAACTAAGTCAAAGAGTGGAAGGATTGGTACCATTGAGAAGCTTTATAGAGAAATGCAAAAGTAAATTAAAAAAAAAAATGTATTTTTGTAAGTTACTCTGAGTGTGCTTGGGTCTCTTGCCTCGCCTTCCACCTCCTCTGCCACCCGGAGATACCAAGACCAAAGCCTCCTCCTCCTCTTCCTCCCCAACCTGCTTGACAGGATGACCTTTATCACGATCCATTTCCACTTTATAGTAAATAGATTCTTTCTTCCTTATGGTTTTCTTAATAACATTTTCTTTTTTCTAGCTTATATTATTTAAAGAACACAGTAGATAATACATGAAACATACAAAATATGTGTTGATTGTTTATGTTATCAGTAAGGCTTCTAATCAACAGTAGACTATTAGTAGTTAAATTTTGGTGGAGTGAAAAGTTATATACAGATTTTTGGCTGTGTAGACTAATTGGTTCTTTTTTTTTTTTTTTGACTAATTGGTTCTTCTCACTACTGTGTTGTTTAAGGGTCAACTGTACTTTCAACCTCTATGCAAAAAGACCTAACTCTGTATTTATAATGAGCAAATGATTTTAAGAAATCACAACTTATAGGAATACTGATAATAACTTTTATAATAGGATGGCAGATTTTCTATGGATTACTGGATGCTTTCATTCCGTTTTAGTATCCCCAGATAAGCATACATGATGCATGACGAAGAAAATGAGAACATAAGGAAGTCTCTTTCTTTTTCTTCTTTTAACTCTGCCTCAGAAATTGGCCTCTATTACTATAATAAGTACCTGCTGGTGCTTGGAAAAAAATTAGAGCCTCTTTCCAGGCATAACACAGAAGAATGCTTCAGGGAGTCAAAGTTGCCACTTGTAACCCTGATCAAAATGGAAAAGTGTGATCTACTCTAATCAAGCTTACCCTGCACTTGCTTTTGCAGTTGTCCTGTAAAGTCACCTTTTCTCTAATTGTATATGAATTGAATGTGGCAATTTTTTATGGAATTAACATGTTCCTCCTGCCTGCTTGATTGCTACATCTCCTTTGTCACACAACAAAATCTTGATTTCTTTGCGAAGGAATCATTCTTCTCACTCTGGCTCTAGTGTTTATGGCAGAGTCTGACTATGATCAGACCTGAGTCAGTCAATTATTCAGTTATTTTTGAACATATTTTGTCAGCACCTAGGCACAGTGATTGCTTCAGGAAGGGCTCTTGATCTACTTCTGGCCAGCTTCCCTTAGGTCCTGATTTTATAGATATCTTTTGGAAGGGGAAGGTCTCTCTCTTTTTTCTGTGGTTGCTGACAGAATACGATATAGGCTTAGAGTTACACAGCAGACATATTTTCCTGTGAGGTAGTTGGTTTGTGACAAAATAAAGTAAAAAATTAGTTATAACTGAACTTTTAAATTATAATAAAAACTAAAATTTTCTTCTCTGTAAGCTATTTGAAGTAGGGCATCTTATTATTTTGCACTTGAAAATTTCACTCTAATGCATATAATGTCATGTAATTCTCTGCTACCTTTACCTTCATATTTCTTTACTTGTGCATTATCTTAAAGGAATTAATTGGTTTTACAACTGCTAAAATTAAAATTTTTCTAGTGTCCCTATGAACTGAGGACATGCACACACACACGTACACACACACACACACACACACACACACACACACCAGATCATAAACCATGACTAATAGTCTCTCAAATAACTCATTTAGTTAAAAATGCAACAGAAAATCTAATACTTTGTTTTTAGTCTTTGATAAAAGCATGGTTTGCTAGATAACTATATTTGTATATTATCTACTCAAAATTTAATGATAATCCATTTCAAAGAGTATTACTTGTGCATTATGTGTATTCAATTATTTTTGAACTTATTTTTTGTGTGTAGAATGCATACTAAGTGAAATAATACTAAAAACATAGGTACAAAATAAATGGAAAGAATTAGTATGCAAACAAAATATTCTCATGAGGAGAATTTAATTTGAACTTTTTTCCATGTCATGCCTTGAAAAATAATTTTGATGATAATAAATGTAGTTTAAGTAGAGTTATAGCTAATTATATCAAAACTTCTAGCTATGTAGAACCTTCGCTTAACATTGACCTTGAATTAGTTCTTCTTGTTTCTGCCAAGAGAAGATTTATCCATACTTGAAGTGCTGTGGTTTTCTCGGTCTCAAAAAAATCGTATCCTCTGAATCCTCCATCATGGTATTTTCTTTGGGTTGGAGCTATATTTTCTAACAGAGTAATTGAAGTTGTGACTATATGTTGATTCCAAATAGCCTAAGGCTTAAATGACAGTGCTGGACAAATTCTTATTATCTGCACCCTCACAAAATGGGTATGACAGCAGAAAAATTAATCATGTTTCTCGTTTCAGAAAGATGAAGGAGGCAAAGGTGAAGAAGTGCAGCTCATTGAATGCAGTTTCCATTCAATTATAAAATAGAAGTTAAAGCCTTCCTATTATGTCAATGAGCTTGCAATTTTAAAATGGTGAAAAAATAATGTACCAAGAAATGTGCATAATTCTAAAACAAAAATTGTCTAATCATCATGTAAGACTTAGGATTTACTCTGGGTAAAGTGGGAACCCATTAGCAGGTTTGGAGCAGAATGACACTGAAATAGCTTATGAGGAGGAATTATTCAGATTTCTTTGTGGAAAGTAGACTGTGGAAGAGCAAGAGTGGAAATATGGAGAGTATTTAAAAATATTCCAAGTAAATGTAATGGTGTCTTGAGCTAGGGTGGTTGCAGTGGAAATAGTGGAAAGTATTTGGATTCTGCATATGTTTTTATAATATTATCTGCTGTTAAATTAAGATGTAAATGTGAAAGATAAAACAAAATGACTCCGAAGTTCTTGTTCTGAATATCTAGAAGATTTTTTGGTGTCATTTACTGAGGTAAGAAGGAAAGTAAGACAAAGATTTGTAAGAGAGGCGAGTGTGGGATGAATTTTTTCATTTCAGAAGTGGCAAATTTGAGGTATCTATTGGTCATGTAGGTGGAGATACCAAGCAAGCTGTTGTGTACATGGAACTGGAGTGAAGAGAGTCAGAGTCAGAGAAATAAATTTTACATCATCAGAAATAGTTACTATTTAAAGCCAAAGAAGCATATATGATCACTTAGGGAGTACATGCAGACACAGAGGGTATTCAAGAATAATCCCCAGGATATCTGTGTTTAGAGATGAAGATGAAGAAATCAGTGAAGAAAACCTGGAAGAAACAAAGGGTGTGTCAGAGGCACAACTTAGAGAATGAGATGTCTGAGCACACAAAGCCATAGTTGATAAGGCGGAATTCAAAGATGATGCTGAGGTTTGTCTACAATCAGGAAGCTTGGTCATGCATTACCTAAAACTGGATGAAGAGAGTATAATTTTGGATGATTATTTTCTCTATTCTAAATTAGAATGCATTTTTTTTTTTTTTTTTTTTTTTGGCCAGGTATGGTGGCTCATGCCTGTAATCTCAGCACTTTGGGAGGCCGAGGCAGGATGCTTGCTCGAGCTCAGGAGTTTGAGACCAGTCTGGGCAACATAATGAGAAAAAAAAATTAGCCAGGTATGGTGGTGCAGGCCTACAGTCCCAGTTTATTCAGGGAAACTGAGATGGGGGATCACTTGAGCCTGGGAGACTGAGGCTGCAGTGAGGCATAATCATATCACTGCACTCTAGCCTGGGTGACTGCCCAGTCTCTAAAAGAAACAAATAAATTAGAATGCTTTTTTTTTTTTTATAAGTTGTTATAGTTAAAAGAAGCTGAAATAAAGTAAATACCAATATTCCAAATATGGGTCATTTACAAGATAGAACAAATAATATATTATATTCTTTTAAATTCTTAATACATGCTTTAAAATTTTAACAATATTTTTTCACAGTATTAGTAACAGAGGCTGGAAAATTTTATTAATAACAAGCTTATATAATTCACCATTCTTATTAAATTATCATTGTTCTCTAGTGGTAGCAACTAGATTCAGTTTTATCCGAATATATAACGTTACCTTTCTAAGGATAATAAATTTGACTTAGGAAATCTTTGGAAAGAGTATGATATGTTCCCCTGAGTTTTCTGCTCATTTCCACAGAACACAGTGATTTTCAAATATTTTATTTAGCAATTATAAAAAAGGCATTTGGAAAATGTGGCACATATACACCATGGAATATTATGTAGCCATCAAAAACGATGAGTTTGGGTCCTTTGTAGGGACATGGATGAACCTGGAAACCATCATTCTCAGCAAACTGACAGAAGACCAGAAGATCAAACACCGCATGTTCTCACTCATAGGCGGGTGTTAAACAATGAGAACACATGGACACAGGGAGGGGAGCACTACACACTGGGGTCAGTTGGGGGGAAATAGGGGAGGGACGGTGGGGGGTGGGAAGCTGGGGAGAGATAGCAAGGGGAGAAATGCCAGATGTAGGTGATGGGGAGGAAGGCAGCAAATCACACTGCCACGTGTGTACCTATGCAACAATTTTGCACGTTCTTCACATGTACCCCAAAATGTAAAATGCAATAAAATAAATAAATGGGAAAAAAAAATAAAAAAATAAACAGATCATACTCTTTCCACATTACCAGAAAGAAGCTTTTTAAACAACAAAACAAATATGATACAAACCAAATTACAAATCACATTATATAAAAGTCAAAAACACCAAGAGAATATAAAAACAAAATATAACAAAATAATACGATGGAATTCAGATTAAATTTCATATCAGTAAAATATTTTATTAAATTGACTTTCAGATGGTATAATAACAATATCTCTTTATGTGCTATATATGAGATACATTGGAAATAAAAGTGGAAAGTTGAAAAAAAAAAAAGGCATTTGGATGCCTTCATCAAATTTTTAAATTTAATAAGAATTTCTTAGTGTGGTCAGACTTTCTTGCCTTCCACAGAGATATAGGAATTCTCTTTAATAACACCAATATTGGGATTCCTAAATCCTGCTTTGACAGCAATGGTATCTCTGTGAATTCATCTACGTGAGAGTCAGCCAACACATTCCATACTCAACAAGACATTCTGTCTACTGAATTCTAGCTCAATACTTTAATCAAATTTGGGGAACATAGTACAATTAATAAACTTTAATTATCCAGGCTTTCTTTCTTATCTATGCATTTGTTTTTAGTTCCAACACATAGTAAATACTCAATACATTCAATTGGATCACATAGAATTTTATGTAGACAGAGGAAGAATACGGGAGTTAAAAATCCTTTCTGAAAGTCTTAGAACTATGAGAATATATAATGATCTCACTGTGGTAGAGTGCAATACACACGGTGTTTTATCTAACAATTACTCATACATTTTGTGCAATTGAACATTTTCTTTTATGGAATAACACATCATTACACCATAACACAATAAAATTAATATATCTTTTCATGGGAAATAAGTGCTATAGTTTCATTTTTAATTTCTTAAATTAAACTTATTTCTATATCCGTCTTCAAAATTTACATTCAAAGTTAAATCAGCAATTTCATTATAAGAAGTATTAAATTATAATGTAATAATAAGACAATTTACCTGGGCATAACTGGGTCATACCTTTGAATATGGCTTTTGGTACAATAATTTTCCCATTATATTTCTATCTAAGAATCTAATTTTGCCAAGTGGAATTTTGCTATTTGATAGGATAGGTGATAAACGCAGTAAAATTCAGTGACCTTATCATTTAAGAAACTGTGTTTAAGAAACGACATTTCCTGATTACATGGGTAATAGCAAAATGTTATTCGTGATTGTTAGATTATAATTCATATTGTTACACTCAGAAAATAAGCTCTAAATAGTTATCTCACTTTTATCTTTACTTTTAAAGCATTAGCACAGGCATAATGTGCTTTTTACATATTCACACATCTTCCTTCAGCAAATACTTTTCACATATATTAAAAACAATAAAAGAAACACATCCATATATAAAATAACAAGTTGCTTACTCTTTTTTCAGATACATATTCATATTGTCAAGGGAGGGAGAAAAATATGTTTGTTCCTACTGGGGATGAGAAAGGCTGAGGGTCTATTCACATTGCCATAGGCTGCAGTGAGAAGTCACTCACCATAAGCCTTCAGTCCCTGACATGTAGTGTCAAGACAAAATGGAATTTCAGCAGCTCCATGATATATTATTCTTTGGTGGAAAATTACTCAAACCCTTGATGTGTTCAAGAATAGAGGAGAGGAACTCCTAAACTATCTTTGGTTTCCTCTTTTGTCATATCCCTGTACATATTTTCTTTGACTCATTGATTTCTAAGGATAAAGTGGAGTACCACTAAAATATACGGGAATATTAAAAGTTGTAGAGTCCAATAATTACAACACTTGCTAAGTAGCAGTTTAAATGTTTTCTCCTCAACTTAAACTATGACAATATAAGGATAAGCAAGTAAAAATCCTGGACTAACAAACATTTTATAAAAATAAACATACCATCTTAGCTTAGAGCAGTACTTTCTAAGCACTGATTGTGCATATGAACCCATTGTGGAAATTCAGTAGTTTTTATACAGTTGGGCATGTCTTTGCACTCTTGCTTCTGTATAATGTAAATTAAAACAATATATTATGTCCACTCAATACTACCCCTTTTGACCTTTGCAATCAGAATAAAATTCAGTGCTTTGACTGTTATTGTAAAATCCCTAAATGACTAGTCTCTGTCCTCTTCTTATTCCTCGTTTCCCTTTATCCTCTGCAGCCATGCTGGTCTTTGTCCTCTTCTTCAAAGGTACCACATTCGATCCTTTTCTCACAGCCTTCTCACGCCTTTTACTCCCCCGGAACGCTCCTTTTCTCATCTTTACAGGTTTTATATTGTCTAGAGAGTCACGTCTTAGTTTAAAAGCCACTTTCTCAAAGAGATCTTCCTCTGATCAATCAGTTACTAGTTATTAATTACACAGTTTGGTTGTATAGTACTTGTCTCTATTATTTTTTCTTGGCTTGCATGTTTATTTCTTTCTTCACTCTTCCCCTACTAAATGTCAGCATCACTCGTGGAAGAAAGAAGTGCAATTTAACCACTGCAAACTCTCTAGCCCTCGAAAAGTTCTGATACATAGCAGCCTCTCAATAATTATTTACTCTGGGAAGAATGAAATTCCTCATCTATAAAACAGCTAACAAAATGTACCTCCATCTTCAGAAATTTTATTAGTAGTGTATGATGGCCACATAGAACTTAAAACAACATGGTAAATATTAAGAGCTCAGGCGATGCTGCCATTATTATTATAACATTATTATTAAATGTAAAAATATTATTAACATTCCTATGGCTGATGGCTAGTGATGGGAGCTGTTTTCTGCAGGTTAGTTTTTTTTTTTTTTTTTAATGACTACATAGAATGTTAATATATCATTCTAATGCTCAGAAAAACCAGGTTCAATAAATCAATAAAAGTCTTAAGAAACATCTTCATCTTCAATGGTCTTTCAAATTTCAGTGAAAGTTTCATAGCATTTTATAAGTTTTACTTATACTTTTACTTCTTTTGCTTCATTTGATCTTTATTCCCAGGGTCTCAATTCTATTTCTTGCTTAAATGAAGGGATGGATGGCCCTAATTTTAAAGACATTTGCTTGAAGATACCATTTTCTTCCCAATCTTTTCAAGTTGGGACTAATTTTCCAGGATTCTGCATCTTGAAGGCAATGCCTTTCCAGCACTATCACTCTATGTATTAGTATAAATAACTATTTTGATTTTATTTTTGAATAAGTGATTTCAGGAGATAGTTATTGAACAGTCAATGAGGTATGCCTATTAATCATTCTACAAATGCTTTGAGCACAGTTCTTAATGTTAGTTACTTTAAGGATGTGGAGGTTAGTGGTGGATGTGGTCATATTTTACCAAATAAATATAAAACACAGACCTTGTTCTAAAGAAGCTGAAAATATATTACAGTAAACAAGTTGGGTAACCACCAGTTAACACTATGAGGTATTAGAAGAGTTAGTACTAATATCCTTTTTGATAAAAGAAGATTTGGTAAGATAAAAACATATTTAATATAGTTAAGAAAAATTCTCACTTTAAAAAGAAATATAAAAAAAGTTGTTAACCTGATTGCACTGAGCCTCAGCAGTAAGGTAATTTAGTTAGCCCATATAAATGTCAAGTGACCATGCATCTTAGCAACGTGAGGAAGTTTCAGATTTTGTGTTCATATTCCCTTTTAATAAAGTATTATTAAAAATGTCTCATTCTGAACATTTCATTCCTTAGGTTTGGTGCCCCACAGGCTGGTGGTAGGTAGAAGGGGATGGCTATTGGACCTATAGTTCTCATTTAGTTATTTTTTTTTCCTCTCTCAAGGCCTTATGATGAAAGAATTGAGAAGCCAGGTACATAATCAGGTGACAGGCATCTCTTAGCACAAATTAGTATTAGGTGAGGTAAAGTGACAGCTAACCATCTTAATGTCATTCCCCTTTTTGTATTTGGTTTTCAAAAGTGTAGCAAATTACTCCCCGATTATTGTTTTTTTTATTCAGTTCTCACCAATATTTTCAGCCTTTATCTCAGCTAACTAGCATCACTTCTAGGATTCCCGAGCTTATAGCTCCCTCCACATTTTTCTAACAACATCCTTGTATTAGCTTGTTTTCATGCTGCTAATAAAGACATATCCGAAACTGGGAAATTTCCAAAGTAAAGAGGTTAAATGGAGAACTCACAGTCCCATGTGGCTGTGGAAGCTTCACAGTCACAGCAGAAGGCAAGGAGAAAACACATCTTACTTAGGTGGGTGGCAGCAGGGAAAGGGAGAGCTTGCGCAGGCAAATTCATGTTTTTAAAGCCACCAGATGTCCTGAGACTTATTCACTATCACAAGAACAGCACAGGAAAGACCTGTAGCCATGAATCAGTTATCTCTCACAGAGTCTCTCCTACAACATGTGGGAATTATGGGAGCTACGAGATGAGATCTGGGTGAGGACACAGAACTAAACCACATCAACCCTATAGGAGACTGTCTCAACCCCAGGATTCATGATTCCAAAATATTTATCTCCTACATTAACCTAAGTTCCTCTTAGGACTGTTACGTTAGTTTAATACCATTCATATTTATGGAATCTAATATATACCAAACAATCTTCTAAGGGCTATAGGTAAAAATGACAAGATAACTCTTCTTCCGTGAAAACATTTACAATTAAGTGGACACAGACAAAAACATAAACTCATGATTGCAATATAACATGAAAGGGGTAATATGAAGCAGATATCCTTAATTTTGTCCATGCTTTGGGGTCTCTGGAGAAATTATATATTATATAGACTTAATCCTGACCAATTGAATACAAATCTCTAGAACTTTCCAAAGTCTCTCAGAGGTTAGGATTGGGGATCCTTGAGAGAGAAAGGCATTCATATTTGCTAATGTGAACATGGAAAAAAAAATATGGAAGGCTAAAAGTTTTTTTGTTTTTTTTTTTTGCAAGTGATTCTAAGTTTTGTGGGATGAAAAAGACTTCTCTTGGATAAGAATGGTGAAATGAACACTACAAGGAGAGAAAATATTCTGGAAAATTGCCAAGAGCTTACTACTTTATTTGAAATCTTTATATTTATGTAAATCATCTTTTCTGACCTCTTTTCTTCTAGCTCTTGGTATTTCTCCAGCCTGGCTCCTACATACATGATATAAAAAAACTTCTTGAAATATTAAAACTAAAATACAAAATCTGAAAATCTTCACCCCAAAGCTTTAGAGAGTTTTAAGATTTAAGAGATGTAAAAGAGTTTTACAATATTGGAATATACGTAACTTATACAGACTTCAAAAACAAAGTATTACTATGCTTGAATTCAATGTGTAAAATGAATAGTCTTGACCAAGTTTTTGTTGTGAGTGTATCTTTGGAATACAATAACTTTTATTTTGAGTATAGTCTTTCATTTGTACTTATGTTTGGATAGCTAATACCCAAAGCAAGCTTAGTATTACTGGTGTTAAAAAAAAATTCATAAAGTTGAACCTCCATCTCTCTTGCAAATAAATCAAATTTCTACAAAATAAAGTGTCTTTCTCTATTTTTCCTCATTTCCTCCTTCCCTCTTTGCCTCCCTTCCTTCCTTTCCCTTTCCTTCCTCCCTCTTTCTTTCCTCCCTTCCTCCCTCCCTCCCTCCCTTCATCCTGCCTCCCTCCATCCCTCCCTCCCTCATTCCTTCCTTCCTTCTTTTCTTTCTCTCTCTTTGTTTCTCTCTGTAATAAAAATCAATCAATGCAAATTCATCAAAATGGGCACTTTCTATGAATAGAGTTCTGTGTGTGTCATTTACTTATACTTTTATATATCTGACATAATATACTTGTAATTTTAGATATGATACACATATTCTTCAAAAGTTTTAAGCAAATCTCATTTGATTGGTCTTTTATGACAAATAGTAATTTAAAAAAAAAACCTTTGGTAAACTATAATTACAAATCTTCTAAGTCTGCATTTTGCGCATGCACACAAAACAATTTCTTTCTCTGTCACTGAGTCTTTATGTATGTATTTCAGAACTGAATAGTTGCATCTTGCTAAAACAGCAACAAAAACCAACAGACAAATCGCCACATTTTAGTTTTGTTTGAAATTGAGCCTAAAAGTGTGGATCGTTTGAATTTGAAATATAACCACTAGATGGTGATCTATATCCTATCAGAAATGTGAAGCTTTTTAAAAGAACAAAAATCTTGAACCTGGTGTTACCAAGGCAACCTGCTTAGCTTGGTCTGGTTGCTTTTCCTTATGCCCATTTTTCTGCCTCTCCCTTCTCTTTATCCTTTTTCCAATTAATGCTTCTTTTTTTCTGTTTATACACATGGCTTTATACTGCAGGTTTCTATATGGGTTTCTATTAAGAAAAAATAATGATAAAAAAGAATGTGGTATATATCATTTTGGAGTAACCACTATATGCCAGTCACTTCTGAGGGGAATACAAAGGAAATTTTGGCCATGGTCTGCAGCAGTTTACAAATTAATTTAAGATATGTCATAAAAAGAAAAAGGAACCCAAAATGTGAAATACCCTGTTTGTATTAAATATGAGCTCTATTAGTAAATATGGCTTGCCCAAGACAGCATCATTTCATGAATTAGAAGATAATCTAGATAGGCCACTAATTAAATGGATTACATGAAAAAATTTATTTAATCTCCCTGGTTTTTAAAAATGTTTGGAATACACTAAATAATTTTTAAGGGGCCATCCAATTCTAATGTAAGTTTTTGATCTTTTAGAATTATAGAAATTGCATAAAATGTACTTTAGGCCACAGTAGTCAGAAAAATTTCATTTATTAATAGGAATTAATATTGTATATTTGAGAAGGCAACGTCTAAAGAAGAAAAATAAGTGAGGAATCTGATATAGTTTCACATTCAGACATGACCAGGCCTGGATGGAGTGTATTGGTTCAGCTAAGACTTTCAGATGCTCATGAAATGCACTCTGTAAACTTGTATGTTCATCCTCCCTCCAAGTAGTTGGGAATGAGGCATGGCCTTAATAGTTAGGGTAATAAAATAAAACCATAAACGTTTAGACGGACTTATTAAAAATAAAAAAGCCCATTAAAATGTTATCTTTCATATTATATTATTTTTGATTAAAATCTCTACCTATTCTCAAAACTAGGTCTTGATTTAAATCTAACTCATCAGTAGGCCCTAGAGAAGAAGGTATATAGGATCCAGATTAAAATACAGACGCACCTTTCTTTTTAGTTCACTGGTTGTAATTTCTTGCAACTGCCGCTGCATCTTCAAGAAGTAGTTCTTGACGCTGTTGTTTGAAGTCTGCGGGCCTGAAGTAGAGATATTTAAGTTTTCTCTTAGAATATGTTTTCTGTGGAGCCCAAACCTATTACTAAGATTTCCAACAGAAGATGACTCTAGGACTGCCTGGTAGTATGATTAGTGAATAAAGATCTGCTATGCCCTTTCTCCTCAAGAAGTTTGGTACTGACCTCTGCTAGCGTCTCATTAGTTCTGTAAAACAGATGATCAATTTCATTTAATTTTTCTACTATTTCCTGTCTTGCTGTCTCTTTAATCTCTGATTTTTACTGTGCTAATTGTCCACATTCTACCATATTCATTTCTGTATGACTTTCAAGATTTACTGCTTCTTATTCTAATTTCTTTGTATTCTTCTGTAGTTCTTCACATTTCTTTTGCATTATTTTCATAGACAATAACTCCTTTTGTACTTGCTGTGCTTTCTGACAAACATGCAATCTTGTTAGATGCCCCATCTCCCAACCATTATTCTCTGTATTTTTTACCTTGCAAAGTTCTACTTACAGAGTGACTTTCTATACAAGTCTTTAAACAGTTGTTATCTTTACCCAGGTGACAGGTGAACTAAAATTTCAGACTTCACCATATACAATTCATCCATATAGCCAGAAACCACTTGTACCCATAAAGCTATTGAAATAAAACTTTCTTTGACAAATTGCTCCTTGTAGATTCTGAATATTAGTCCATTGTCAAGTGTATAGTTTGCAAATATTTTCTCCCATTCTGTGGGTTGCCTGTTTACTCTGCTTATTATTTCTTTTGCCTAAAGCCATAATTTAAAAAAAAATAGATGTTGGCATGGATGTGGTGAAAAGGGAACACTTTTATACTGCTTTTATACCAGCAATACCAAGATGCCACAGTTGAGGAGGAGGAGTTTGAGGAGGGTGCTGAGGAGGAGGAGGTAGCCTAGAAGCTTCCTTTTCTAGGTAAAGTGGGGAAGCAGTGTAGATTCTTTAGTGTGTTCTGATAACCATTGTCACTACACACTTCTTTGAGTCTTTATATCTCCTCCTGCATTTTAAAGTATTTTCATAGTGAGTAGTTTGGCCTAATAAAACATTTTTATAGCAAAAAAAAAATACTGCTGATGGGAATGTAAACTAGTACAATCACTATGGAAAACAGTGTGTGAAATTCCTTAAGAACTACAAGTAGAAATTCCGTTTGATCCAGCAATCCCACGAGAAAATCCACAAAGGAAAAGAAGTCTTTACTTGAAAAAGGCACGTGCACACCCATGTTTACAGCAGCATAATTTACAATTGGAAAATTATTGAAACAGCTTCAATGCCCAGCAAACAAATACTGCAAATACTGGAAAAAGAAAATGCAGTATGTATACACCATGGAATACTACTCAGCCATAAAAAGGAAAAAATAATGACATTTGCAGCAACTTGGAAGGAATTGGAGACCATTATTCTAAGTGAAATAACTCAGGAATAGAAAACCAAATATTGCAAGTGCTCACTTATAAATGAGAGCTAAGCTATGAGGATATAAAGGCATGAGAATGATATAATGGACTTTGAGGACTCAAGAAGAAAGATGGGAGGAGGGGTGAGGTATGAAAGACTACACAGTGAGTACAGTGTACACTTTTAGGTGAGAGGTGCACCAAAATCTCAGAAATCAATACTAAGGAACATATCCCTGTAACCAAAAACCACCTGTTTTCACCAAACTGTTGATAAAATAATAAACAAACAAATAAATAAATAAATAGTTACTGTCTGCCATGCCAAAACAGTAAGAGAGTAATTATGACATAATCAGGTGAAAAATGGAATAACCAATTTTTATCAATGCATTTTGAGTACACTTTACATTGAAATCACCTTTGGTGGTTGTTAAAACTAGATTTTCTTGGAATGCACTAGAAATCTTTTAAATTATAACTTTTGTGAGGTAACTTTTGAAAATGTTCTTTCTAACACGAATCTTAGAAGATTCTAAGAGACATCATAAATTGAGAGCACCTGCTCTTACCTACAAAAGTGCATTGATGATTTGAAGCAATAATGTGTTAATGAAGAGAAGAAACGTCTGAAAACAGGAAATCAGGTGTATGTTTTGCTCAGGTGACAGGGTACTCCATCAGCTGTTTGCTTCTCAGTAGTAGATGGAACATTGACAAGACCAGCAATTGACAGTGATATAGATGACTCATGGCTCACATGTTACACAATGTTAATAATTTATTTTTAAAAAGTAACGTTTAACATTTGGTTAAATTTTTGTTTCCTGTTATGCATCTCAAACCAGCATTCTGTGTAAAGCACTGTTTAAAAAATGTTTAAATAAATGAGTGAAGAGAGAAAATTTCCCGAAGACAAATTTACAACAAATCAAAAGGAAGAAGGACCTCATGAAAAGCCTTTGGAGTAGCTAATGTAATGTTTTTCTTTGGCACAAATATCATATTCTCAGATGTGAACTTTCTTTACCACTGTCTTAAATTAGCACATTACAGCTTTTTAATTATCCTATAGCTCTGTTATTTAATTATCGTATTCATCACATTATGGATATATTAGATTTTATATGTTTACTTATTTATTATATATCTCTATCCATTTGTTTTAGGCTCCTGGTGAAAAGTTAATTTCATTGTTTTCTTATTGATGAAAAGTAAATAGTATCACCAGGATCCACACAGCCTAGCATTCAGTTGTTGAATAATTGACATACATGGCTGACACTGTAAACATTAAATTGTTGAAAAAAGGAAAAAATATGTCAATTAATTTATAAGTGAATATAAATAAATCACATAATTTCATTAGATTCAGAAAGATATCAGTGCTCCAAATATCTCTTGTGTATCTGTTGATGATGTAGTACTATCTATTCATAGAAGCTCATGAGTTTTTTTGGTGGGGTAGAAAAAGCTTACCTGTTGTATTAGTTTGTTCTCACACTGCTATAAAGAACTGCCTAAGAGGAGTTTGAGATCAGCCTGTCTGAGATAGTGAAACCCTGCCTTTACTAATGATAGAAAAATTAGCCAGGCATGGTGGCCCAGGTCTGTAATCCCCACTACTCAGGAGGCCGAGGTAGGAGAATCACTTGAACTCAGGGATGAAGTCTTCAGTGAGCCGAGATCAGGTCATTGCACTCCAGCCTGGCTGACAGAGTGAGACTCTGTCTCAAAGCAAAACAAAACTAAACAAAGAACTGCCTGATACTGGGTAATGTATAAAGGAAAGAAGTTTAATTGACTCACAGTTCCACATGGCTGAGGAAGCCTCAGGAATCTTACAATCATGACAGAAGGGGAAGAAAACACATCCTTCTTCACATGGTGGTAGGAGAGAGGAATGTTGAGCAAAGAGAACGCCATTTATAAAACCGTCAGATCTCATGAGAACTCACTATCATGAGAACAGCATGAAGGTAACCTCCCCCATGATTAAATTAAATTCCACTGAATCCCTCTCATGACACACGGGGATTATCAGAAGTACAATTCAAGATGAGATTTGGGTGAGGACAAAACAAAACTATATTACCTGTTAATAAGTATTATTAACTTACAGTGAAATTTAAGTTCCTTTTAAAAACAGTATCTAGTGGAGAGAATATTTGTATGTAGAAGGTATAAAGAGAAGGAAGTACAGAATATAGAACATTCTATGGGAAGACTAATTAGAATAGGAGGCATGTCCTTGAGCACATGGATTAGGGAGAGGACAACACAGTAAAATATGTATATCCCTCAAACACACCTTTTAACAAGTGTTTCTGGCAGGACATCAATCACTGTTCTAACACACATATATTTAGCACAACCTTCTTTCAAGACATTTTGCAGGATACTTTTATAGATTCACATGTGGAGAAGTTTTTTCTCTCCCATTGGAAGTTGAAGTTTAATGCATTGAATAAAAAAAAAATAGAATAAAAAATAATTACCTTCGGAGTTTTTTCTTGGCTCAAATCTGGGATTTTGGCCACACTCAAAACTGAGCTCACCTTAGATTCAACAGTAATGGGGTCCTGCACTTCAAATGCCTAGGAATGTTATACAACTCTCTCCAGTTCTATAATAGTGTGATGCTACACTTACCAGTTTGTATGTAATTGGTTAATAAAAATAAAACATAATTATTGCATAAAAAAGTTAAATTACTGAATAAATGTTATAATATAGTAATGTAGTGACATAACTGACAGAATATTTCCTTGGATTTTAACCTTCTACTGAAGATAATTGGCAATGTTTTTCTTCTTGAATAGCTGTATTTGTGAACATATGGTTTTAAAATTCTGATGGGATTTGTTGCTTTAACCCTTCATTTTATTTATTTTATTTTATTTTACTTTAAGTTTTGGGGTACATGTGCAGATCTTGCAGGATTGTTACATAGGTAGACACATGCCATGGTGGTTTGCTGCATCCATCCATCACCTACCTTAGGTATTTCTTCTAATGTTATCCCTCCCCAATCTCCCTACCCTCTGCTATCCCTCCCCAGCCCCCCACTTCCAAACAGACCCCATTGTGTGATGTTCCCCTCCCTGTGTCCATGTGTTTTCATTGTTCAACACCCACTTATGTGTGAGAACATGCAGTGTTTTGTTTTCTATTTTTGTGTCAGTTTACTGAGAATGATGTTTCCAGATTCATCCATGTCCCTGCAAAGGACATGAACTCGTCCTTTTTTATGGCTAAATAGTATTCCTTGGTGTATATGTGCCACATTTTCTTTATTCAGTCTATTTTCGATGGTCATTTGGGTGGTTCCAAGTCTTTGTAATCAAAACAGCATGGTACTGGAACCAAAACAGAGACATAGACCAATGGAACAGAACAGAAGCCTCAGAAATCATGCCACACATCTACAACCATCTGATCTTTGACAAACCTGAAAAAAACAAGCAATGAGGAAAGGATTTCCTGTTTAATAAATGGTGTTGGGAAAACTTGTTATCCATGTGCAGAAAGTTGAAACTAGACCCCTTCCTTATAACTTATACAAAAATTAACTCCAGATGGATTAAAGATTTAAACATAAGACCTAACATCATAAAAATCCTAGAAGAAAACCTAGGCAATGCCATTCAGGACATAGGCATAAGCAAGGTCTTCATGACCAAAACACCAAAAGCAATGGTAACAAAAGCCAAAATAGACAAATGGGATCTAATTAAACTTAAGAGCTTCTGCACAGCAAAAGAAAGAAACAAAAAAAAAGAGTGAACTAGCAACCAACAGAATGGGAAAAAATTTTTGCAAGGTACCCATCTGACAAAGGGCTAATATCCAGAATCTACAAAATACCTAAACAAATTTACAAGAAAAAGACAAAGAACCACATCAAAAATGGGCAAAGAATATGAACAGACACTTTTTAAAAGAAGACATTTATGCAGCCAACAAACATATAAAAAAATGCTCGTCATCATTGGTCATTAGAGAAATGCAAATCAAAACCACATTGAGATACCATCTCATGCCAGTTAGAATGGTGATCATTGAAAAATCTGGAGACAACAGATGCTGGAGAGGATGTGGAGAAATTGGAATGCTTTTACACTGTTGGTGGAGTGTAAACTAGTTCAGCTATTGTGGAAGACTGTGGTGATTTCTCAATGATGTAGAAATAGAAATACCATTTGATCCAGCAATCCTATTACTGGGTATATACCCAAAGGATTATAAATTGTTCTATTATGAAGACACATGCACACGTATGTTCATTGTGGCACTGTTCACAATAACCCTTCTTAAACTCTTAGGAGAGATATTTCTCAAATCATTCTATTAGGGCAGAAGTATCCTGATAATCCTGATACCAAAACCTGACAAAGACATTACAGGAAAAGAAACTATATACTAATATTACCATGAACATAGATGCAAAAATTCGAATACAATTTTAACAAATCAAGTTCAACAAAATATAAAAACAAATAATCCATGGTAGTTAATGAGATTTATCTCAGGAAAGAAAGGTTGATTAAATATCATAGGATAAGATACTTCATGACATTAATCAATAGGGACATGCAGTGAGATACACACCAATAAGAATGGCTGCAATTAAACATCCTGACCATATCAAGTGTTGAGAAGAATGTTAAACTGCTGAAACACTTGTGCAGTGCCAGTGGGAATGTAAATGCTATGAACAATTTGGGAATCAGTTTGGCAGTTTCTTAAGTTAAACATACACTTAACATACATCCCAGCAATTATACTTTTAGGTATTTAACCAAGAGAAATAAAATCAACTTGTTAGTTTCCCTGATATGATTAGAGAGACAACGCAGCAAAACACAAGGCTAAAATTCCCAGCACTACTTCAAAGATGAGAGAGGGGTAGATATATAGGAAAGTCATACTAATATTATACTGTACAACTCATAACAGGCACAGGGCAAGATGAAGGCATTCAGTGGCTTGCCTATGGTTATGCATCTAGTGAATGGTGAAGCTGAGCCTGACCAGCATTAAGTTCTATAATCACTAAAAAATGGTGAAGGACAAGGTAAAATTTCTGGAAAACTAACAGCCATCAATAACTTAGCAGGCTTTAGTATATCCATGGTCTGATAATGAATAGTATTTGTCCCTGGGGATTCTAATTTGCTATGTTTATACACCAAATAAATTTAGTGTGCTTGCTTCATTTTTGTGTGTGTGTGTGTGTGATGTCAGTTTAATTTTTTTTTTTTTTTTTGAGACGGAGTTTCACTCTTGTTACCCAGGCTGGAGTGCAACGGCATGATCTTGGCTCACCACAGCCTCCGCCTCCTGGGTTCAGGCAATTCTCCTGCCTCAGCCTCCTGAGTAGCTGGGATTACAGGTACGCGCCACCATGCCCAGCTGATTTTTTGTATTTTTAGTAGAGACGGGGTTTCACCTACAATAAACTTTTATCTTGGAGTAGTTTTAGGATTATATAAAGGTTCAGAAGATAGTACCAAGTTCCCATATATCCCACATCAGATTTTCCTCCCATTAACATATTAGTATTATACCAATATTATACTAATTATTATACTAATATATCATGTTATTATACTGGTACTTATTGGTGGGGTGGTTTGATATGGGTGAGGTTGAACATTCTTTACTATTCTCATTTAGTGGACCTGTGATTTGGTATTACAGCCTTGAGTAATGTCTCCATTTCTCCTCTAGTTTTTGTTTTCCTGTGCTGTTCCAAGTCTATTTCTTTTGAGTCTTTGTTCTCAATTTGCTGTGTGTTTCCCCTCTGACCCCACTGTAAGACAGGAGGCTGGAGGAAGTTGAAGAAGGCAGGTATTCCCTTTCCCTATTTGGGATATGTTTTCAGAATTGTGTTCTGGTGAAGTCATTTGTTACAGATATGTCTCTGCCTGTGTTTCAAATGGTTATTCTTTCAAATGGTTATTCTTCTTCTACCCTGCTTGGGTCCAGCAGGGCTCTTTCTTAGGCTTTCACTGTGAAAACTTGGTGGAGTCCTGGAAGGAATGTGAGTGTGAGCACCAACACCCTCTCTCCATAAGAATTTAGCCATTAGAAATTGTTTATTATCATGAAAGTCCTCATTAAGCTTACAGAAACTTGTCAAATTTGTCATTTAAATATTCCTACCAGTTTATGGCTTCAGTGGCTTCTATTCAGCAGGTGTCTGTTGGATATGCATCTTTTGGGGTATGTATGTCTCTCCAGATTGGAGTGACAATCTGCTCTATGATCTCAGTTTTTTGATGGGCCCACAAAGTCATTGACTTTCAGTTTCTGTACCTTCTTGCTGTGAGGATGGCAATTATGTTTCTATGCTCTTTACAATTGGAGTCAACACCAGAATTTCTCATTTCATTCATTTTTCAACAAATATTTGTTGAGAACCTATTTCGTGCAGGTAACTGTTAAGCATTAACGATAAAAGGTAAAACAAGCATGAATTGTGCCCTACAGACTTTAATGTGGAAAAGAGTTATTAAATAAGTAATTATAAATATATCAAATCCATCTTTATGCATACTGTATACAATAAAGATAACAAAAATGATAAATATAACAAAAATAAGGATTGCTATAAGAATGCATATTAAAGAGACCTTCACAATCCGTATACTGGAATGTCAAAAATTCAATCAAGTTAGGCCATTAAATTGTCACAAATTTATTAGATACCTTCATGTTTCTCTGGAATGTTTTAGCAACAATCATCTAGGTAAGATAGTAGAAAGCATGATTTCTGAGTATGTTCAAGACATTTTTGAGTGTAGGTTTACTGTAATCTTTGGAATATGAGCAGAAAGTGAAACACTCAGTTAAAACATTTGATTTACTACAGAGTATGACATCAGCTTAATTCTTTTCAAGGACTCAAATGAACATATTTGGGTTAAGGGCTGCTAACAGAGACCAAGTGGGACATATTTGCTTCTAGTTAAACATCAGCTTTCTGTAGGAACAAAGCAATATAATATAAACAATATTTGGCAGTAGCTTTTAAAAAGCCTATTATGCATTAGAAAAGTAAATTGCATTATTTGAAAATGTTAAGTATTTCCCAGAATAACTGAGCACAAAGCCATTTATCTACAACTTTGTTTATAATAATTTATAAAATATAGATTTTTAATACATAGCAGAATTCCTGGATAGGTATTCTACTTAAAGATAAAATTAGAATTATTATAGTAGTATTTGGTCCTTGAACATTAAGATATTAATAATGAAGTCACCATTCTTCGCTCACTTTGAAACTATCAAATTAACGGAAATTTACCGAGTTCTTACTATGTGACTAGAATTGTGATAGTAACTATGTAATAGAAAACAAAATATGTTTCCTGTATTCCAATAAAACACAGTAATTTGAAGAAAATATGTACAATTCAGAATATTTAGTAATACATTGTTAAATTGCTTGAGATAAACATGAAGTTCAAAATGAGTTCAAAGAATGAATAATGGAAAGAGGCTTTCGCGACGAGAGTTGTCAAAAAAGGTTTGATTGAGGAAGGAGGCCTTTGTTTCAAAATGGCTATTTTTCCTCTACCCTGCTTGGGTTGAGCGGAGCTCTTTCTTAGATTTTTACTTGAAAACTTGGTGAGGTGCTTGGAGGAATTTAAGTGTGAGCACCACCACCCTCTCGCCATAAGAATTAAGCCATCAGAAGTTTTTTATTTTCATGAAAGTCCTCATTAAGCTTCCAGAAAATTGCTAGGTCTGACAAAGTTTGCCTTGGATCACCAGAAGAGAGGCAAAGGTATTATTCAGGGAAAGGATGAATTTGTATGGAGGTTGGAATAAGATAAATAATCTTTAACTCCATTATACTAGGACCTGGAAGGGCCTGAATGGTCTATGTTATAGACAAGAGATTTTTTTTTTCTAAGACTTTATTTTCCTTTCTAGGCTGGAAACTACTCAGAAAAGGACATGTGTGACATACATGGACTCGTTAACCTTTTATGACAAGTAGGACATCAATTTAATCCAAGACATCACTGAAAACAACTTTGCATATACTTGGGGTGGTTTGGGTTCACATGTTCAAGTAAAACGTAACAGTTCAATAAATAAAATGTTGTAATCCCAGAGGCAAAAAAAAAAAAAATCTTTATCTCATCTTTAATCCTATCAACTATCCTTACATATTTTTTTGGCAGTCCTTAAAAATGGACTATCAGTAATCAAAAGAGCATGGTACTGGCACCAAAGCAGAGATTTAGACCAATGGAACAGAACAGAGGCCTCAGAAATAATACCATACATCTACAGCCTTCTGCTCTTTGACAAACCTGACAAAAACGAGCAATGGGGAAGGGATTCCCTATTTAAAAAATGGTGTTGGGAAACGTGGCCAGCGACATGCAGAAAATTGAAACTGGACCCCTTCCTTACACCTTGCACAAAAATTAACTCAAGGTGGATTATAGACTTAAACATAAGACCTAAAACCTTAAAAACCCTAGAAGCAAACCTAGGCAATACCATTCAGGACATAGGCATGGGCAAGGACTTCATGAGTAAAACACCAAAAGCAATGGCAACAAAAGCCAAAATTGACCAATGGGATCTAATTAAACTAAAGAACCGTTGCACAGCAAAAGAAACAATCATCAAAGTGAACAGGGAACATGTATAATGAGAAAAAGTTTTTGCAATCTAGCCATCTGGCGAAGGTCTAATATCCAGAATCTACAAGGAACTTAGACAATTTACAAGAAAAAAAAAACCAACAACCCCATCAAAAAGTGGGCAAAGGAGATGGACAGATACTTCTCAAAAGAAGACATTTATGCAGCCAACACACATATGAAATAAAGCTCATCATCACTGGTCATTAGAAAAATGCAAATCAAAACCACAATGAGATACCATCTCATGCCAGTTAGAATGGCGATCATTAAAAAATCAGGAGACAACAGATGCAGGAGAGGATGTGGAGAAATAGGAACAATTTTACACTGCTGTTGGGAGTGTAAATTAGTTCAACCACTATGGAAGGCAGTATGGCGATTCCTCAGGATCTAGAACCAAAAATACCATTTGTTCTGGCAATCCCATTACTGGGTGTATACCCAAAGGATTATAAATCATTCTACTATAAAGACACATACACACATATGGTTATTGTTCACAATAACAAAGACTTGTAACCAACCCAAATGCCCATCAATGATAGGCTGCATAAAGAAAATTTGACACATATACACCATGGAGTGCTATGTAGTCATAAAAAAGGATGAGTTTATGTCCTTCTCAGGGACATGCATGAAGTTGGAAATCATCATTCTCAGCAAACTAACACAGGAACAGAAAACCAAATGCCATGTGTTCTCACTCATAAGTCGGAGTTGAACAATGAAAACACATGGACCCAGGTAGAGGAACATCACACACCGGGGCCTGTCAGGGGCCGGTGGTTAGGGAAGGGTTAGCATTAGGAGAAATACCTAATGTAGATGATGGGTTGACAGGTGCAACAAACCACCATGGTACATGCATACCTATGTAACAAAACTGCATGTTCTGCACATGTATCCTGGAACTTAAAGTATATTTAAAAAAGAAAAAAACTATCAAAACAAGTTGTTAATTTTAATGACATACCAGTGTAGAAATTATAAGAAAGCATACCCATTTTCAAAAACACTAGAGGCTAATTTTCGATAAAGAATTTGCAAAATGTTTCATATATTCCTTGTGAAAGAATTGTGTTGCTTCTGTGGATTTTATGAAGTCAGAGAGCCTTTGTTTTTTATTTCCTACAGAGTGCAACAGACTTTTGTTAACCATGGGTGTTTGGGAACACTGTATACACTAACCATAATTCAGAAAATATACTGACAAAAATATAATTTAGATTTTAAAAATAATAGAAATATCTGGTTTGTACTCTCAAATTGACTTCTTTCCTCTTTTTTGACATTGAGTCTACGGATAGAGAATAAAACAGAAAGCCACGCTAAGAGAAGAGACGATCAATATGCTGAAAGAAACACACTTGGGTGCTTCATGAAAGAAAAGACTAAAACTCCAGCTTCTCATGGGTGACGAGGAGTGAAGATTACTGCATTGCTTGGTGTAGTTTGGGATCTGATAACAAGGCTGAATAAAGCCACTGTGGAGGCTTTTCTCTGAGAGGCTCATAGAGCCAAGCGTGACTAAACAGCACTGTGGGTTGGAAACAAAACTGGGCTGCTTGGAGCTTGTTTCTTTTTGTTAGTTTTCTATAAATCTGAGCTGTCAGCTGAACAAAGCTTTGTGTAAAGTAATACATTGTTCATGCAGGAATCAGGATGGAAGAGTGGGCTTAATTTTAACTGTAAATTGCATATACTTACCAGGGGAGATATAAAAAAAATGCTACGTTCTTTTAGAGGCCTCATGTTTATTAGCAGATTTGATATTAGTCATTAACCACATTTTTCTAGTATTACCACTTGGTTCGCTGCAAAACCAAGTATAGAATTCAATTTTAAAACTACAATTCATATGTAAAATCCATATAATTGATATAATATTTTGCAGACTTTCAAATGAGGTTGCCCTCTTCATATTGGCATGTAATTTTTTTGAGATATATTAAGTAATAAAAGGTACAGAACAGAGTTCATAGTATGAAATATTTGCATAGCAAAGCGATGCATAAATATATTTTGCCTCTCTGTGAAAGGATAATAAAAAGGATTATAGTCCACAATATCACTGGCCAGGCAGACGGGTAACAAAAGTATAAAGTGGAAGACTTTAACTAACAGAGCCCTATATTAGATTTCCTACTTTGCACAATGGTTTATGGATTTTATATATTAACTTCTCAAATGAACAAGATTATTTTCAAATATAATAAATGCATATGGAAACACATTAAAGAATACCAAAAGAGATAAATTAAAAATATTAGTAGTTAGTTATTATTTAAATGGAAGTTGCAAATTCAGAGACTTCTCTTTTCCCTATGTTTAAAACAGTACTGTATTTACATTATAGTATTCTACCTTATAAGATTATCATAATCGTCACGAAAGTTCAAGATAACCAAGAATTGTGTTCTCAAAATTCTACATGTTTTATGAGTTTTCATTATTTGTACAGAAGTAGTTGACTGATTCAAACAGATGCAAAAATAATAAATATTTCAAGAGCCAACATGTATTGTTATATAGAGGTTAACAGCTGTAGTTTTATTTTTTGTTTTATTTTTATAATCTTTAATCTCTTCTTGAACTCTCTCTCTTCAACTCTTCCTCCATTATCTCCCAATAAGCATAGAAGAGATGAACCTGCTAATAATTAATTACTAATATGTCTTTGCTTGCTGATGATGGTGAATATGAAAGTAATATTTAATAGTAGATTAAGTATTATTTGATCATTGACTACTAGTTGATGCTGTTAAATATCTTTTCAGGTCTTTACTCAGGTTTCTCCTTCATAGAAAATACTCCATGAACATTGTGTTTAAAAGTGTAACCTCCCCAGGATTCCTAACCATTACACATTGATTATGTTCTTCTACTTTCTCCCTACCTTAATATATGCTTGTTGAATAATAGGAAAATTTGACCTCTGTGCCCTAAGCCACTCTTAGATTTCAAGAACTTTTATTACATAAAACAAGTAATGCACTACATTGATTCTTTCTTTCTGTCGTAGTCCAATCAAACCACTATAAGAAAATACGGTATACTGAGTGGCTTATAGACAATAAAAATTTTAATCTTACTGTTCTGGAGGCTGGAAAATCCAAGATCAAGGCACTGGACACATCCACTGTTTGGTGAGAACCTTCTCCCTGATTCTTTTCCTTGTGTCTTCTCATGGAGGATGGGCAAAGGGAGCTCTCCAAGTTCTCTTTTATAAGGACACTAATCCCATTCATGAAGCCTCGCACCTCAGGTCTAATCACCTCCTAAAGGCCCCACCTCCTAATTCCAACTCATTGAGGGTTAGGATTTCAACACACGAATTTTGAGAAGATACAAGCATTTCTTCTATAGAAATTCTCTTCCTTTTCTAATAATACCTTTCTTTGGGATGTCAAGGTTTTATTTTTCTGGATACTCATGTTCCTCCTGTTCTTCATTTATTATACACTCTCTCAGTGTCATTTTCTTATTTTATTCATGTTTATTAATTGTCAAAACTTTATGAAGTTCTTTTCTTTTTGCAAACAAGCTAATCCTAGCCTTGAGCTACCTTTTTTTTGTTGCTTATATATTTGTTAATATTTAAAAATAGTATAAGACAAATACTTACTTTTGGTTAAAGGGAAATGTAGAATTGCCTGAGAATATAAACAGAGGAACAATCCTGTTTCAAAACTCCTTAAAAGGCACAAACAACATATTAATAGTTTAAATTCAATATTGAACATCTACTATGTGATAGACACTATTTTAGCTCCCATAGATAGTGCTTCTGGAGGGAGTGAGACAGGAATTGTCAGAGATTATCATAAAAACATATGCTTAGTGTCTGTCTCCAGAGATTATAACAGGATTAGGGGTAGACTAGGAGGAAACTGTGTATTTTGACAAAATTTCCCTCATGACTTGCATATACTATCTTTATCTTTCCATCCCAATCCCCTTATATTTTATTTTATTTTTCTAAAGAGATAAGGTTAGTAATGTGACCATGACTTACTGCAGCCTTGATTCCCTAGGCTCAAGTAATCTCCCCACTCCAGCCTTCCAAATAGCTGGATTACAAGCATGTACCACCATGCCCTCTTATTTTAAAAAATGTTTTTGTAAAAAAGAGGTCTGGACTTTGTTGCTTAGACTGGTCTTCAACACCTACTCAAGTGATCCTCCCACTTCAGCCTCCAAAAGTGCTGAGATTACAAGCATGAGCCACCATGCCTAGCCTAATCTCCCATCTTTGACACAGTTTCCATTATAGGTGTCCTCCTCTGATTTATGGTCAAATCCCTATGGTAGGGAGCACATTTTGACTGGGACATTATCAATAAATAATTGCTGAATGACTGAATAAATGAACAACCAAGAGCCAATACAAACTGAGTGGCTGGTCTTGAAGTCAAACATTCATGCCTCTGAGTATTCTAAATTTTCTAAGTTTGATTTTCTGATTTATTGTTTAATATTATATCCTTGGATGGGTTTCAGCCTTGATAGTAATACCTGTGGCAGCCTTAAACTGCTTTGCCTATCTCTATTTATGGCCCTTAAGAGTGGCATAAATTCTCATTCTCTGGTTTTATTTTCTCTTTAAAGTGTGTTGTTCACTATAAAAAATATGTAGGCAATTTCTTGGGATTTCCATGAATAATCTTGATGAAAAAATTGGATTATTATGTGTCATACAGATTTAAGAAAGAAATTAGAGAAGTTCCTATAGTCTAGTTTCACTCCACTAATAAAGATAAGGAATATGAAGAAAATCTCACTTTCTCAGAGGACAAATAGAAATTTCTGAAGTATTTCAATAAAATCAGTATAATAAAACAATATCTTGATTCCTCAGAAAACCCATGAATGTCATTTTAGCAGCATACTTGAATGTCAGTAGTACAGATTTAATCTATAATGCTAATATTCTGTTTATAATAATGTTCATTAACATTCAAAGAGCTCCTTATAAATGAACTATTGGAACATAGCTATTGATAAGTCAGGAACAGCAGGTATTGGCAAGTGCCTCCAACGATCCCAAAGGTGTTACCATAAAATTTGTAGCAGACGTTTTTATTGTACATTAATGTAATAAAAGTTTTATAAATGAAATGCACTTATCGGCAATATGCCTCTATTCCATAAACGTCAATATTCAGGTTTTTTTGCGATCATGGAATATACATATGTATTTTTCTCAAAAAAAAGGTGTGCTAGAACCCCGTCTGATCAATGAGGTGCTCTGTGTTAGCCAATCAACTATGCAAAAATGTAAAGGCTTTCTTCATTGCAAATAAAACAACAAAACAACAAAATGCATTATATGGCACCCCTGATTTTAGAGTAGTAATGTGAGAAAAATATGAACAAAGAAGAAATGGGTTCTCATAATCTATAGTTTCTCTCTATTCTTTGTGCTTAAAGCTAATTTTTAAAAACCATGTATTGAATTTTAAAAATCTTTTGTATTTGAATGTTGTTTAAGTCATGTCATAAGCTATAGTCAAGAGCTTATTTATTGACAAAAGTCTTATGATGCAAAATTTTTTTTGTAAATAATGAAATAAATAAAAGGACAGTATAATTTACTTGAAACTTCTTGATCTGCTTGCTTTATTTTCACTCTGACTCATTGTCAAAAAACACATTAAAAAGAACTCAATTTCTACTTTTATTCCTACTTTTCATTTCTGATCACATATCACATTTGTCAATCCACATATGTAAAACATTGTAAAGAGAAGACAGTCATTGGCTTTAATGAGCCTAAATATTTGGCACACATTAAAATTACAAATACAATGTATAATTATAAATTTAATTTATTTAAGAACATTGGTGGTTTTGGCTATTCTCTCCTGGATTAATACATCGAAAAAATCTGCTTGGACTGATAGTTCTTTTCTCTATATAATTATTACATCTTTGTTTTAGGGTTTTAAGTGCACAAAAGACTGATTAAAACAAACAAAACAACTGAGCATAAGACCAGAGACTAAGTTGCGGAAACCAAAAGCTATCCTAAATATTTTTAAACAGAAATTAATATAGACAGAATTAGTGTCTTACATAAGCATTGAGGGTGCTGGTAAAGTAACCCTGGACCATGAGAAAAGCCATTTTAAACAAGATCACTTAACTGGTGTTCAAGGTGAAATGCTGCTTCTACTAAGGTAGAGAATCAGTAGGTTGCCATGAAATTTGTTAGATCGAAGTACACATTGTCCCAGTTTTCATCCATCATAGGAAATTACAGCTTCAAACCCTGCCTCCTCCACTGTATCTGCCTCTTGAAATCCACGATGCCAACAAACATGCACACCTATATGCCATTGCAAACAACCTTATTACCTCTGCAAAGTAGCTTGTGAGTCAACGATAGCTAAAGCAGAGAAAGACGGCCACTGCTTAAACATAGATCCCTCTGATTATTGGAACCTAATTTCCCTCACAAACATAGCTGCAAGGGAATGTGAACAATATAGTTTTTAGTATTATAGATTCTGTAGTTCTCAAAGGCACACTAAAAGCAATTAAAACAGATGTTGGATGCCTTACCATATCCACAATATTCATGTTTGTCAGTCTCTACTAATGTTGTAATATGTTATAACTTCAAAGAAATAACATAGTAATCAGATTAAACTATTACTTGGTTGAAATGTGAATTTCTTGAGAGCAGTGCTTACATATCATTTTTTTTTGTGGAGCTTCAGAGCATACAAGAGGACTTGGCACCTTAAGGGCAAATACAAATTAAAAATAAGAGGCTTAGTTCTCTCTGCTGAAAATAAGCAAAGAGATTTTTCTTTGCTCTTTTTTTCTGAGAGCATTTACTTTTAAAACATGTAGGTTCTTTTTCTATCTTCTTAAAATGTGTGCAAATCCTTAAAATATTTAAATATACTACTTGTCAGTTTAATGTCTCAGGAATGGCTCTCTCCAAGACCTGTGAACCATCTCATTGGGTTATAAACATACAGAGAAGATAGGGCCCCCTATCCCTTAGTTTCCGTGGAAGGTTAGGAGTCTAACTTCCCTTGCGGTTCTTGCTTTAAATTGCAAAACTATTTTTTCGTTGTTGTTGTAAAAATGTGAATATTTTTTCCTTTGGATAAAGCCAAAGAGACAACAAAAATTGTCACCAAAATTACTAGGTAAATTTAGGACAAACTACATATGACTAATGATGTTGAGTCCTCTTTCTTAAGGACTCAAGTTATTGTTTAGCCTCAAAACACGTGTAATGGGTTGAATCTACTAAGCTATAAAAGGGATGGGGTGTTTTTGTTTGTTTATTTATTTATTTTGTTTTCAATTTCTTAGCCAGATGGCCTTTAATGAACATCACATTTTGTTTCTATGGTTATTCAATAATAATTTTTTTTTCTCTTTTTTTTATGGAGATGTCTTCTGGGTTGGGAGAAGCTTTTTTGTTTTTGACTATATTTCTCCAACAATACTTGCTATAAGATATTGTTATTTGCACAGGCACAAATTTCTTCCTTCTTATTGTACATTCTTAACGGGATGTAAAAGCCTCCACTCTGCTTTATTCCTTAATGTAGTTTTAAACAAAAATAAATGAAACATTTTATGAATATCTATAATTATATAGATAAAAATACACGATTTTTAAGAATAACTAAAACATGTTAGGTATTTAGGAACCAAGGGAGAGCTTTCCCTTTGAACTTCCAAATGTTTGCTGAAAAATAAACTTTCAAAAGGCAGATTAACTGCAGAAAAGGCATACAAATTGATGGAACATGTATACATGGGAATCTGCAGAATAAAAACTCAAAGATACAGGGGACATTATCCATTTTTATGCTTAGATTCAACAAAGTATGGGCAGCCATGTAGAAATATGATTGAACAAAAAGCGATCTGATAGAATGCTAACAGACCAAATGGAAAAACTCAGCAAGGGCTTTCTGTCCAGGGTCCTCTTGGCCTCTCTGAGCATGCATTTCTTTCTTCTGGGTATGGGGCAGAACCCTCTCTTGAATGGGGGTCTTATGGCCTATATTCAAACAAGGAAGGTCAGATGATTTCTTTATTGCCAATTTTTACAAAGATAAGGTAGAAGGACAGAGTAACATTTTTAAGTTTTATGACTAGCTTTGGGGCAAAGAGGTTCTGGTTTATACTACCTAACTTGGGGAAGAGGGATTCTAGTTTTTATGGTTAGCTTTGGGGGAGAATGGGACTGAGAGACAGGAGGTCAAGAGAAGGTCAGAGGAAAAAAAATTGCTTCTGGGGCTGATGCTGAGGTCTTCATTTGGGATATTGTTTTCTGAGTCCTAGTAATTGTTATAGAAAACTACCCTGTCATTCTTACCAAGTCAATCAGTCCAGCCAGAAACACAATTTTATTTTGCTGAAATAGATAATACACAAAGATTAAAGACTTCAAAAATAATTTTTCCTTTATAACAGCTTCAATCATATATTTTATTTTTAAAATAAATGATCTCAATGCTTTATATTCTCAAAAATAGTAATGTCAACTAGTGTGGTAATATAATTTTCCTTTTCAGTGCTTACTAAAGTAACCTTTAATTTGTAAATTCTACTTGCTTGAAAAAACCTTAAAATATAAAGAAATAGAAGACTTTTTAAAAATATGTAAATTTTCTGAAAAAATATAAAATGCATTTTGTGATAACAACCAATGATTATTAATCAACATAGTTTCCATATCATTATATGTGCTCATTTAAATGATTTTATTTTAACAATTTTAACTTTTAATAATTTGACTTTAAAAATTCTATTTTACTCTAAATAAGTTTTGAGACCTAGAGCCCTTTGCCAACCTCTTTGCAAAAATGTTTATATATTTTTTCTTTATTTCTTTGTTTATTATTATTCTACATATAGTACTCTCATTTTATTGCCTTATAAATTATGTTTGCTCCATGAATATTTATTTAAATACTGAGCTCTGGGCAAATTTGTTTTAATGATATCATTCTATTTTACTTTGTGTTTACCTTACTTTTACTGATGTATTACTGCCCTGCAGTTACACATTTTGTTATTTCATGGCACATCTCTCATCCCAGGTATTAGTTATGTTGTCTAGAACCAAATCCCCAAATGGATAACAATTCTCTATTCAGGCTAGGCCAATTTCACTGCCAAAAATCACTTTCCATTCAATGTATCTATGACTGTTCTCAATGCTCTTTACAAATTATCATGTTTCATGACCCCATAGGTTAGTCTTTAATAATTTCATATTCTATCGAAAATGGTCTCAAATCTAAGGCTACTATGTTCACAGAGTTTTCCTACTAACTCTGTGTTCTGCCTAAAATAAACTAGGCACTTTATTTCCAATTTCTAGGTCCAATTTCCTAGGCACTTTTTCTGCTTTTATGATTTCTCTGTGTGACTGACATATTTAATCAACTTTTCATGCTTATTTAGGTCTCTGAAATGTGGCTTTAGTAGACAACATTAGAATTATCTTCCTTTAAAATTTAAAATTTCTTTAGAACTTTTTCAGGGATAAATGTGTTGTGTTCTTTAGAACTTTTTCAGGGATAAATGGCTTCCAATTTCTTGTTTTCCAGTGTGGAAATGTTGCTTTAGATTAAGCTGGCAATATTGCAAAAAACACGTAAACTAACCAGAAACCAAGGTGAGAAATGAAGTTTGTTCAGCAGAAATTAGAGTTAGCATTCTGGAAAAACTGTTTGCTGTTGTTGTTGTTTTCTTTTGAGATGAAGTCTCAATCTTTCGCTCAGGTTGGAATGCAGTAAAGTGATCTTGGCTCACTGCAACCTCTGCCTCCCGGGTTCAAGCAATTCTCCTGTCTCAGCCTCCTGAGTAGCTGGGCCTACAGGTGCCTGCCACCATGCCTGGCTAAGTTTTTGTATTTTTAGTTGAGATGGGGTTTCTCCATATTGCTAAGGCTTGTCTCAAACTCCTGACCTCATGTGATCCACCCTCCTCAGCCTCCCAAGGTGCTGGGATTACAGGTGTGAGCCACTGTGCCCAGCCTGGAAAAACTGTTGATGAAACAAATCAGCTTCTCAGGGCACTATAAGAGCTAAGAGGATTTAAGTTGTGTCCTAGGAGATGCTGGAACTTAGAGAGTTAGCCAATATCACTGTTAAATCAAACTAAAATTTGGCCTGAGAAACTTCTGTACTTACATACTTGAGTTTTTATGCAGGAACCACAATCTAACTCTATACATAAACAAGCTGAAAATTTAACTTAGGAGTATGCTTCTGTAACAATAGCCAAGCCTCAGCCAGTCACAGCAGTCATCCTTCACTCACAGGTGGCTATCTGCTCAAACCATATTCAAATAAGGCAAAGCCTGAGCTGTAACCAATCCAGATGTTTCCATACCTCACTTCTGTTTTCTGTACATCGATTTCCTTTATCTATTCATAAATCTTAGTTGAGCATGTTACAGCTCTAGAGTCTCTCTGAACCTATTGTGTTTCTGGGACTTGCCAGATTCTCAAATTGTTTTTTCTTTTATTTTTTTCTTGATAGAGGTCTTAGTTTCGGAGGAAGGAATGCTGCCACCAGGAGACACAACAACGATTCCATTAAACTGGAAGTTAAGATTGCCACCTTGACAGTTTGTGCTCCTTCAAGTCAATAGGCTAAGAAGGGAGTTACAGTGTTGGCTGGAGTGATTGACCTGGACTACCAAGATGAAATTAGTCTACTACTCCACAATGAAGGTAAGGAAGGGTATGGATGGAATACAGGAGATCCAGTAGGGTGTCTGTTAGTATTACCATGTCCCATAAGATTAAGGTCAGTGGGAAACTACAACAATCCAATCCAGGCAGGACTACAAATGGCCCAGACCCTTCAGGAATGAAGGTTTGCGTCACTCCAACAGGAAAAAATCCATGACCTGCTGACCTACTGACCTGCTGTGGTGCTTGCCGAAGGCAAAGGGAATACAGAGTGACAGAGTGGGTAGTAGAAGAAGGTAGTCAACAATACCAGCTGCAGAAATGAGGACTGTAATTGACATGAATATTTCATCCTTCTTTTGTTGAAAACATGTTTGTAAATGTAGACACTTGAACTAAGAAAATATCTTCATTTCTCCTTCCTTTTTCCTTTATTGTGTGACATAAGATTTACTGACCTCACATCAGCGTTTAAGTATTGTTAACTTTATGTAATAGTATTTAGGTTGGGGATTCGTGCTTTTCCAGTTTGTATGAAGGATGGTTGTATTAAGGTATGAATAATTATGACCTTATTATTGTCTTTATTTTAAGATTATGTATGATCTCAGGAGATATTTATAGGTTCAAGTTGACAAGGGGTGGACTCATGATGGTTAATACTGTGTGTCAACTTGATGGAATTGAAGTCTACAAAATATTGATCCTGGGTGTGCCTGTGAGGGTGTTGCCAAAGGAGATTAACATTTGAGTCAGTAGGCTGGGAAAGGCAGACCCATCCTTAACCTTGGTGGGCACCATATAATCAGCTGCCAGCACTGCTAGAATATAAAGCAGTCAGGGAAATGTGAAAAGATGAGATTAGCCTAGGCTCCCAGCCTACATATTTTTCCCATGCTGGATGCTTCCTGCCCTTGAACATCAGATGCCAAGTTCTTCAGTTTGAGACTTGGAATGGCTCTCCGTGCTCCTTAGCTTGCAGATGGCCTACTGTAGGACTTGTGATCACATGAGTCAATACTGAATAAACTACCATATATATATGTGGTATATATGATATATACCATATATATATACACACACCATATATATATATATATATAATATACACACACCATATATACATATATACACACCATACATATATATCATATATACCACATATATATATATGGTATATCATATATACCATATATATATACACACACCATATATATATATATATACACACCATACATATATATAAACTACCCTTTATATATATATATATATATACAAAATATATAATCTTTATATATATATATATACATATACATATACATATATATATCCTTTATCTATCTATTTATCTATCCATCTATATATCTCCTATCAGTTCTGTCCCTCTAGAACACCCTGACTAACATAATACTTTAGCACAAGAGAATCCTGAGGTATGGTTACAGGGCAAAGTAAGAAGAGCTGTCATAGCAGAACCTGTAAAGATACTGTTAAAACCAAACAGCCCAACACCAAGGGCAAAACAGTTTCCCCTAAAACTTGAAGCACTACAGGAGTATAGCTTATGTTAGAAAGCTTCTTACGCCAGGGGCAGATCAGGCCTTGTCAGTTCCCATACAACACCCCTATCTTGCCTGTTCAGAAATCAGGATCAGGAGAGTATAGGTTTGTGCAGGACCTTTATGCAGTCAACAGTGTTGTTCAGGACATTCACCCAATGGTGCCCAATTCCTATGCACTCTAGCCAGCCTCTCAGGGGACAAAAACCTTTATTGTGCTACATCTCAAATATGCTCTCTTTTGTGTCCCTCTAAGCACTGACTCTCAGAAATTATTTCCCTTTGAATGAAAAGATTCTGAGATGCATTAAGGACAGCAGTATTATGGGATAGTCCCTCTCTTGGGTTCCAAGAACTCCCCAACTACTTTGGGGGGAATCTTGAGCTGGGATCTGTGAGACTTGCACATAGGAGCAGGGCATGGCTCTACCAATAAGTAGATAATATTCTAATGGCCAGACTCACCAAGGAAGATTCTGATAAATCCCTTACAATTCTAATCCTGAATTTTCTAGCAGAGAGGGGCTATAAGGTGTCAAAGAAACAGGTTTTAAAGATGGTCCAGTACTTGGGGTATGTCATCTCTCAGGGGCAGCAAGCCTTCCCTAAGACAGAAATTGGTTCTCTGCTACTTGTCCTCTCCTGGAAAATGCAAGCAATTGTGCATATTCTTGGGCATGATGGGATTCTGCTACATCTGTATCCCAAATTTTAAGCTCATTAGCAAAGCCGCTTTATGAGAAACTTCAGAGCATCAACACTAACCCTTTTGAATGAGATGGCCAATGTGATCAGGTCTGTTGGAAGCTAACAAAACCTGTATTGGAGGCTCTGGCACTAGGACTGAGAGCTTAACTGAGTCACTTTTTTCTCTTCATCCCCAAAGAGTAAGAAACAGCTTTGAGACAGACTCAAATGCTAGGATGTGTGAAAATGATGGGAACCTACTTCTCTAAAAAACTTGATGGTTTGACAAGGGGCTTGGGTCCTGCCTTAAGGCAGTAGCTGCCACTTGTATGCTTATCCAGAAAGCCAAGAAGCTCACAATGGGCCAGGATTCAACTCTTCAGGTCCCCCACCAAGCGACAAATGTATGGGAGGCCAAAAGGCGTCATTAGTTGACAAGCAGCAGAATGTCACAGTATCAGGCCCTATTGGTAGAAATCCCCAACATCTGAGAGTATACATGCTAAACCTTTAACCATGCTACCATAATTTCCAGTACCCAAGATCTCCTAATCCTAGCATAATCCACAACTGCTCTGCCACCCTAGGGGAAATATTCCAGCAGAAAGGATTTGCAGAATGTCCTCTTCCCGGCTTGGAAGACATAGTGTTTGTAGATGACAGTAGCTGCATGGAAAGAGGCCAAAGAAAGGCAGGATATGTGGTCATCTCCCTGCCGGAAGCCATTAAGACCAAGAGCTTCTACTTAGCGGCCTGAGCCCAAAAGGCTGAGATAATAGCCTTAACCAAAGCCTTAGCACTAGGAAAGAACCAGGCCTTGACTGTTAATACACACTCAAATTATACACACTTATGTTGTCTCTCAGGGGCAGCAAGAGATTGCTGTTAATACACACTCAAAAGACATGTAGTCCATGATTATGGTGCAATCTGGAAAGAAAGGGGACTATTTAAATGCCAATGACAAAGAAATCAAATATGCAACAGAAATATTGGCACTGCTGTGGATGGTGGAAATGACTAGGTAGATTGCTGTAGACCATTACTGGAGTCATTAGAGGGGGGACCGAAATAATAAAGGACAACAACCTTTATTATTTGGAGGAAGTCATCCACCTGTCCCCACTTTCTTCAATACCTTTTCATGAATATAAGGTGAAATACTCCCCTGTGCGGTTTCAGGAAGCCATGTAAAAGAGATGTCATTAGGGTTCCCACTGAGAGGGGTACGGCCTAAATAAGAGAGGCAGGAAATGGGTACCCCAAAATCTGAGATATAAAGCATGCCCATGATTCCTCACACTGCAGCAAAGAGGCTAGGCATAAGGATCTCAGGATTAAACGAAATCATAAAGTGGCTGACCAATGCATTTATTATCAGAGAAACATCGCTTAAATTGGACCTCTCATATCTCTTTTGGCCAACGTGTACTATTCAGGGGAACCACGCTCAGGGAGGACTGGCAAATTGACTTCACTGTTATCCCTGTGGCTCCTGTAGGATTTAAGTATCTCCTCGTGCTTGTTGATGCTCTGCAACTGGGATAGAGCCTTTCTCATGCTATACAAAGAAGGCAGGAGAATCTTGGGCAGTTCTTTATAGTAGTGTGAGGACAGACTAACACAGTCCGCTTGCCATTTTCCTGATATACTAACCATCCTTGTCATACTCGTAGGAATCCTTATGCTTTCGCCCTCTTACACTTTGTCTGGGTTCTTAGTTGGTGCTGAATTCCTTTACATAACACCTTAAAATGGATTCTTCCTTTCCCTTATGATGCTTGGCCCTTTTAGTTCTTACTGCTGTTGGTCTCTGTGAGACAATGAAATAGTAAAATCCTTCTGTATTATAAGTAGTGGGAATAATCTGTCCCATTGTAGGATATGTCATTGACATCCCCAGACTTAGATGGGATGGGCTTTTGGTTATCTTTTGAATGGAGATATTAACTCTATGGTGGTAAAATAGAGATCCAAAATTATGCTCAAGGCTGTGGTTGTTCAAATGGGCCTTTCTCAGTCTGGGGATTGTGTGGACTTCACCCTTAAAAGTAATGTCACTAGGAGAATAAGCTTCATTTATCTAAATTGTTCAGAAAAAGGGAAAATACCAAACATGTTATGCAGATTATATACTTAGCATTGTGCACTGTAAGCCTTCTTAGGCCCATTAAGTCACATTCCATAATGTGAGCAGCCACCATAGCAGCCCCCAAATGGCCATTGGACTAATCTTGACAGGTGCCAGACTTGCTGTGGGATTGGTTGCTCCTTGGGGGTGTTTTTCACGCTGTATGGTCACCCTTGAGACTCTGGCAGCTAATACTAGGGAAGCTTTTCCTTCACTAGCCATTGTAGTGTGCCATAATCTATTTGCCTTGGACCATTTACTAACAGAACAAGGAGGGGTATATGCATTCACCAATAACCAATACCTCTTGTTGCACTTGAGTAAATATTACTTTCAGAGAAATGGAGGTTAATGTAAAGAAAATATTTAAACAAGCAGAAACCCTTCAACCAGCAGAGTAGTTCAACTGAGGTTTGGAATGCCGTCAAGTGTGTTATACCTTACTTTGCCTAGTTTCTTCCTTTGCTGGGGTCCTTCGTAGCCATTTTCTCCTGTTATTTTTTGCTTCTTATATATTTAAATTGATACTAAACTCCTTGCCCTCCAGGCTCCAACAGTTTCATCTTCAGCTTGTATGAGAACAACAGTTCCAACCCCTTCAAGCAACAATGGGCGACCCCAAAACTTATTTGAATTCAGTAGCCTGAGAGTTTCACTCCTATAACTTTAAGGGACTCAGTGCTGCCAGTCAGTAGGAATTAGATGCAGAAGAAGATCTCTGCCCCAAACCTCTCAAGAATGAGGAGTGGAATGTCTCAGGAGGAATTTTTAGTTGCACCAGACCAATCTGGTTCAATTTTTATGTAACAAAGTTGTGAGTTGTTATTTTGTTGCCTGGGACCACTAGATTGAAGGTCATATAGCCTGAGCATGCTCAGATGAACCAAGTGTGCAACCACAAGGGGATCCTAAGTGCTTGGACTGAGAGCAAGGATTGAATTAAGAAGAAGGATCATTTCCTGGTAGGATCCAGGATTCCATCAGATCAAGGTCTGGCATCACCTCACAGCAGGAGCCAGTTAGATCATACCTCCTGATATCATCACTTCATTGCAGGGTCTAATCAGATCGCATCTCATTATCCTATGCTTATGAAACCTGATCCAAACTTCAAACAGGGCAGACAAATTTCAGCCTTTTCTCCTGTCTCTTTGCCAGACAAGTAGCAACATAGCTTTTCTTTTTTCAAAAGCTAGTGTCATGGTATTGGCTTCTATAAGCACTGGGCAGTGAGCCCATTGATTGCTTGGTAACAATAATAATTTTTTCCTTTTTGATCCATGGACAGTTTAGATCTTCACTAATTAGTTTCATTAAGAGTTGGGCTCTTTGGAAAAGCTTATGACTAATGTTCTTCCTAATCCCCCTAGACAGAGATGAACACAATTTCTGTGAGGCTAGGAAGGCCAAACCCCTAGGGCAGGGCTCTTCAGGAGGTTAAAATCCGTCATTACAACAATTACGTGGAGGTTGGGGGTAAATGGGAACATTTCTTCTGCAAGAAACAGGACATCAGGGAAAGAATAGGTGTGATATACAATGAAGATTTGTCTCAGTCTTCTTGAGCACAGATGCTTCAGAGTGTTTTTATTTTTAATACAAGGAGTATTCCTTAATAATGAAATATGAAATAGTATCCCCTAGTTTGAGGCCGGCAAGTGGAAGAAAGGAAATGAGAAATCCAGGCCTGATGAAGGACTGATGTTTTTGAGTGCAGTGTTTGATTATGTCAAGACTGCTAATGACAGAATAGTCTTTATAATCTGGGACAAACTGGCCATGGAAGGTGCAGAAAGACAATTTTAAAGCAAATGATTATTTGTTTGTTTAATGATTCTCTTATCCATGGTTAATTTTTAAGCCATATAGTATGCCACATTACTACAAAGGGAATCATGAAAAGTTATTCTGGGAACAAATTGGGTTAGAATATGAGAGTATGGGAAAAATGGATCCTAGGATTCACTGTTTGGAACAATGTGTGTAACAATGTATAAAATTCCTCAATGTTGAAGAAGACTTATGAAATAATAAGGGAAATAATTGGGGTCAATTTGACATAAGGAACATTTTTCCATCTGAATATTTTTCTTGCAGTAATTAACATTTATATATCCTGAGCTGCATTTACCAAGGAGGATGACTTCTTTTACAGCCTTATAGGATCTTTTTGCATTCTTTCCAAAAGGGAAGTGTGAAATGAATGGATATATCCTCCAAGGGCATTCTGAACCCAATTAGTGAGGTTGTGAACCCTTTGAATTGAGTGTGAATGAATTCTTTAGAAAACTTGGCCTCATTTTGTAGATCTTTCATAGGCACATGCTTCTGAGGGTACGCCCAGCAACAGTAACTGGAGACCTAATACTCAGAGTTTTCATGCATCTATTTGGAATCTTTACCTGAAATAGACACAGCCCATGGGCAAGTCTCAGTGCTAAGGTGTATGGTCCTAAGGGCATGCAGGTTGTATTTTACCTTTACATACCATTTTTTTCGAGATAGTTTATGTAGATTATACATCATACAAAGCTCAATGAGTCATCCCAGCTAACACTTTCAATTTACTTAATTTCAGGCCAAATGGAAAAAAAAATGGCAATATAATCTCATAGAACAGGAACATAGACACACTCTCCTTTTTGTTTTTTCCCAAATCTTACCTTGCTTAAGACATATACCGGGTTTTCAAAAAGAAAAAATAATTCATAGGAAAGTTACATTTTTTGTAGTAATCTTCGTATCTTCAAAAGCAATATTAAAAAAAATCATTATGAGTTAAAAAAAGTGGAAGCTTTAAGCTCAGAAGTATTTAATCTGTTCTACATTTCTTTCATACTTGCTTAATAATCATTACTAAATTGAATTAGAACTTTGTGTATATTTTCCTGCTTACTCCCAAAGCAAGCTCCTTAAGGGCAAGGAGGCTGCATTTTATGTTTGAATCCCAAGCAAATAGCATAGTGCCTGGAACATAGTTGGCATTTAATGAATGCATGAAATTTCTTATTTTTCACTGTTTTACTTTCTTAAGGAACAGTAGAATTCTTTTGGATCAACATGTAGAATACTTTTGATGACACATAGCAGTGCTTCTTTCTGTACTTTATCTCTTTTTAAGATACTTTTATAAAGACTATGCCTTAAAATAGTGTTATAGCTAGCAAACAGGCTAACAGTTAAATTTTTATGCTAAGCCTCTTTTATTTTACTTATTTTTTTTTCTATTTTGTGGCTGCACTTTGAGTGATAAAATTGTGGATCTATGTCCTCTGTTAAACATTACCAATTATATGATTTTAAGTGACTATTTAATGACTAAGCTCAGCACAGTCTGTGGTAAAGTATAATAACTTGACAAATTGTAGCTTGGTTATAAAATAGAAATTTTGATCTGAAATTGCTTAAAATAGGATTAAATACTAGAGGAAACAACAAACTGTTTTCAAAGTATGATTGTATTCACCCCATGATTGAACATACCTTGGCTTTAGCCAGTGTTACAGTTAATGGCTCTGTAATGTATACAGTGTTGACTTGTTTTCCTTTTGATTTTATTAAAAGTTTTATGATAAGAAGGACCTCACAGAATTTAACTATTAGTATGTCAAAAGTACATTTTAGAACATTTAAACATGATTTTATTCAATAAAATAAAACCCCCTCCTATCCAGGTTCAGTGCTTGCAGTATGAAAACAACTTTTGAAATATTCTATTGGAAGTTGCCTTGTTTAATCCCCTCTATATTTTGCAAAACTTCATTTGATTTTAATAAGGAATCAGGTAGAAAATTGGAGGCCTGAATATGAAACTTTTTCTTGTGGTTATTTAACACAAGTGAACATTTTTGTTTTGGAACCTAAATAAATTCCTTCTATCAATTTTTAAGAAATATTTGTAGTGTAACTTTGTCATTCATGATTCTTCAAACACAGGCTTTGCAAAATGATCTTGAAAATAATCTGTATTTAAATCTAAAAAAAAACTTAGGAGGAGAATAATACTAACTCTAGAGTTTACAATGGTTTACGTCATTTAGAGGGAATAATATAAAGCTGCCCCTAACTTCCTATGGTAATTAGTGTCTCTTTTATGGTACCATAAAATGCTCTAATGGTAATGTTGTGGGAAGTCATTTTTTTTTAATCAACTGCTAAAATTAGTTTGGATATTGTCACTAAAAATAGAGGGATGTATAAGTATGTCAGCATTCAGGATGCAGCAGTGCAGCACATGCCTGCCTGAACCCAACTTTTATTTTTCTGGAGGCTCAGATTAAAGGCCTGATTTTGTTGTCTCCTTCCTCACAGTAAGTAAGGTGTCTCACTGACGTTCATTCAATTGTTCTTAGGGAAGTGAGAAAGGGAGAGGATCTGAAGGAAAGGAGGTCAGGGTTAAAAAATGAGAGGGAATGAAATAATTAGGGAGATACTTGAAATTTTTTAATTGTTTGGCTTTTTAAACCTTTTACTAAATATTAATCTATAAAGTTCTAAATTTGATGACTAAGCTCATCTTTCAAAGTTTGTTTTAAAGCAAGATGATTTTTAAATAATATTTCTGTATAGATGCTATTAAGACTATAATATGAGGGAAGAGAGAGAGAAAAACAAAAACAAAAGGAAACAAAACAAAACAGAACAAAACCAAAGACAGGAAGAAATAAAAAAAGAGAAAGCTTGAAAAGTCTTTGTCAAGCTACTGCATTGTTAGAGACGGTGAAAGTTTCTCAGCTCTTTGGCAGCTCAATTCATCATACTGACCTTTTCCTCTTGCTATCACTGTTCATTTTTGCCTCTGTTTCCTTATACCTGTGTTCTTATTTTTCTTTCTAAACTTTCATCTTTACATGATCTTTCATGTTCCATCTTTCAATTAGCCTAATAATATCGGCGATAACCTTCACACTTATTCCTATTTCCATTACATGGGTAAAGCTAATGCATTTGCGAACATCATGACCTACCCAACCCTGAAAATGGCATCTCTCCACCAGGGCAGAGTTTCTTAAAATTTCTGTCTGAGAGCAAATATCAGAGTGGGGCTAAATGCTCTCAAGCTATATAAAGATGGCTGTGGAGACCAAAGCCACTCTATTTTGGAAGCTAATCAGCTGTGATGGCTTCTGATTAACCCCTGTTCTGGAAGACCCCTAAGATTTCAATCCATCTATTGTTCTTTGTGTAAGAGCAGGCACTTACCATAAATCCTACCCTTAGGTTAATAACCTTGATGTTACTGTACTTCAATTTTCCTACATCCCTTCTGAACTACCCCTCTCCTATGGTCTGCAGGATAATGGCATGGGGATCCACCATCTTGTCTCACTGCTACCAAAGAAACAGGCATGTCCTCTTTTGTAAGTCCCTACTAAATGCTTCTTTCTAAGAAACTGGATTTGTCAGCCCCTTTCTTTGGCCTCAGATTCCTTTTAGTTTAGGGGCAGGTTTGCACAGCCTTATCCACTATAGAACTATGGAACAATTAGAACAATTAACTAATCTGTTTCTAGAAGTATATTTTAATAATCTCCTAACAATTCTATGATTATAAATATGGTGACAGGCACAAAATTGCAGTCCTAGTTTGGGAGAGGTCTGGGATTATATCCAACTAGTAATCATGATAATAAATTCATAGAAATGCAAATATATTTAAAAATCATATTTTATCATTTAGTGAAGATAATTCTAATTGTTCAACTAATGATTTTCACTTTCTGGACTGACACTATGACAGTATTCAGAAATCAAAATCAAAGTTAGTGCAGGACCGTATGAGTGTTCTGGAATGGGAATGTGAGTTAAAATGATGTATTTCCGCTAGTGAGACACATTTATAAGTTAGTATGTTTCTTTTTCTCTTCCATCTCTCTCTTTCTCTGCCTTGACAATCCTAGAAACCATGGAAAGCAGCCATTAGAAGGTGAAGGGAAGCCCCTACCTGGCTGCACTGATCTTTCACAAATGAGAAATTTTTATAGTACTAAGTCATTGGTAATTCATTGTTTGTTACCACAAAAGAATGTAGCTGATCCTAATATCTATATTTAGTGCAATGTCCTAGAACATACTTTCTATTAGATAATTATCATGTTATAGTTTCCATTAAGAAAGTATATTCTTTTTATTAAGAAAGAAGGTAGATACTTTCTATTAAATGATAATTATCATATTATGATAGTATTTTGGAAGTTAGACCCAATGAATGCTATCATAACATGATAATTATCATGTAATAGAAAATATCTACCTTCATGGATAATGATCTTTATGAAAATAAAATCAGGCAAATACTATAGAAGATACATTAGATATTTATTAATTTCCTTTGGCTCACTGTGTAGTATATTTTAACATGACAGTAAATAGGTAATTTTCACTTATGAAAATTATGTCTTTTAATTTATGCTATCTCTTATGTAAGCAGTAATGCCTTTAGCCTAATTTTCAGAGCTCTCCATGACTTAAATATTTAAGAAAATAGAAATAATTTCAGAAGATAAGATAAGGTAGAGAACTGGAACAAAAAAGAACTACAAAAAATGAAGAGAAGGGGAAAATTGTCTTTGGAATTTGTTTTTTTTTTATTATACTTTAAGTTCTGGGGTACATGTGCAGATTGTGCAGGTTTGTTACACACGTATGTTCCTTACCTCAATAGAATGCTCTAGCACTAGTATATGTTTTTAAGACTTTTAAATAGAGGAGCTGAAATCACTGAATATATTAAATGACTCAAATAAGCAAGAAGTAAGGTAGTGAATGAAGGCATATCCATATGTCAAAACTGTAGTCATCAAGCCAGGTTTGACCACGCATCCTGCTGGAAGTTTTAGGAGAAGATCCAAGAAAAATAACTGCATACAGTTTCCATAATTAAAGAAGTCATTTATCAGATAAAAATTCTTGAATTTGTTAGTTAGTAGGTCTAACTGGTGGTCATAGGTGAACTTTTAAAGCACATGTAACAGTTGTTATAAATTTCACTATCTAATTGTACAGATTGTGAGAACAGCACATGTATTTGATGTCCTCAGAGTATGCTGCTCTTTGTTTAAAAAGTGCAGCAGTGTGTTTTAGCAGTGCAAGTAAACTTAAGATTCTCTTAAAATGTTCATGATAAATTTGACTTGTAAAAAACTAGTCTTTAATGTGAATAGAGTTTTTATTTTTTTATATAGGTATCTACTTACATATATTTTTATACTTTTTAATTTATTATGCTTACCCATGTCATCTTGATAGAAAATGGCTCCCTCTATGAAGAAAAACTAAAACGAAATCCATATCTCTGTTAGTCGTTTTGCTGTAACAATATTTTTTGGCCATTAATTGGATAATCAATTTGTGGCTTGGGTGCAGTATGCTAGGTTTGGGTTCAGGATTCTTCTATGTATCTCTGATTCTAAAACAAAGGTGAAATAAATAGCAGTCACTGGGGGCATGCTCTTTTTGTAGCATATAGCAGAATGCAAGAGGGCAAATGAAGTATGTAACACCTTTCAAAGTTCCTGCCTAGTGTGGCACCATTTCATGTCTGTGTGGGTTTCCTTGGTTACAGCAAGTTGTGTAACCAAGACCAAAGTTAATGGGGTCTAGATGTATAGTCTACTTTGCTGGGAGTCCCCACAAAATCCTTGACATATAATTATAATACTTATATTTCATTAGATAATCACATGTATTTTTTGTTTATATCTTGACAATAAAGTAACCCTGGAAGTGAATAGTTCTTATTTAAAATTGTTAGAGAATGATGTGTTCCTTTTCTTTATTATAAGAACATTTGAAATCACTATGTAAAAGTGCTCATATGCAAATTAAATCTAAATAACTGCATTCATAAAGCTACATTTATGTACAATAATTCTGACCATTATGAATATTAAGATTGAGTTATAGTTATGCAAATGCCATTTAAATGTACTTTTATGTGTTACTTAAATTATAGCTTCATATAGTCACAGTAAAGTTATTTAGAATATATTATCTTTTAAAAATGTAATCATGTTATACAAAGTACATGTGGGCATTTATATATATTAAAATATTGTCTTAAATTTAATAATGCCTCTAATAACATCTAAGTAACTATTATTAATAATATTTTCCAGACTGGGCATGGTGGTTCACATCTGTAATCCCAGCACTTTGGGAGGCCAAGGTGGGTGAATCATTTGAGGTCAAGAGTTTGAGACCACCCTGACCAACATGGTGAAACCCTGTCTCTACTAAATACAAAAAAAAATTAGCCAACTATGGTGGTGCATACCTGTAATCCCAGCTACTTGGGAGGCTGAGGCAGGAGAATTGCTAGAACTCAGGAGGTAGAGGTTGCAGTGAGCTAAGATTGTGCTACTGCACTCCAGCCTTGGTAACAGAGTGAAACTCCATCTCAAAAAATAAAAATGATAAATAAATAAATTTTTCCATGAGAGTAATGAGTGCTTGAGCTTTGTGATGGTTGTATGTATTTTATCCATGATGTAATACAAAATAAGACAAGACTAGGTACATCATTTATTTAGTACACACCTTGTGCCAGATTCAGTGGTCACTACCTTACTTGTATTATGTCTCTATAATTTTCAAAGAGCTGCATGAATCTGAAACTATTATTGTCTTTTTTTGTTTACAAATGAACAAATTTTGTTTAGAGATTAAGTGATTGGCTCAAATGTACACAGTTAGTAAGTGCTAAACAGATGTATTACTAGACATCAAAATGTCAAATGTAATCTTTTTTTGTGATCACATCTTCCAACACAATTAATTATAAAAAAACTAGCAATAAATTAAGCAAAAGTTAATTGCTCGAATAGATAACTCATGGTAATTAACTATAGCAGTAAGACTGTTTTTTCATATTATAGGAGTATTTTTTAAGACAAAAGGTTACCTGAGGGGACCTTACTTCTTTTGTTACTATAGTTTTATAACATAATTTGAAATCAAGAAGTGTGCTGTCTCCAACTCGGCTCTTTTTTTTGTCAAGATTGTATTGGTTATTTGGGGATTTTTGTGGGTCCATACCAATTTTAGAACAGGTTTTTCTATTTCCGTAAATAATTTCATGGGAATTTTGATGGTAATTACATTTAATCATTAAATCTTTTTTGTTAGTATAGACATCTTAACAATATTAATTCCTCCAATCCAGGAACATAGTCTGCTTGCTGCAATTCAGACCATCTTCATGGCTCTTTCATGAATCATGTTTATCTAAAATAATCTAATAGATGTGTCTTGAAAACCTGCCAATTGATATTTTTAAATAAAATAATAAATTAGAAGAATTGATATCATAAAAATGGCCATACTGCCCAAAGCGGTTTACAGATTCAATGCTATTCCTACAAAACTACCAATATCACACTTCAAAGAATTAGAGAAAACTATTATAAAATTCATATGGAACCAAACTGAGCCCAAATAGCCAAAGCAATCATAAGCAAAAGAACAATGCTGGAAGCATCACACTGCTTAACTTCAAACTATACCATAAAGCCACAATAAACAAAACAGTTTGGAACTGGTTAAAAAAAAATAGAATAGAAAACTCAGAAATACAGCTACACAATGACAACCATTTGACATTGTGTCAACCATTTGACAATGTTATCAAATATTTGACAACAAGGCTGACAAAAACAAGCAATGAGGAAAAGAACTTCCCATTCAAAAAATGGTGCTGGAATAACTGGCTAGCCATATACAGAATAATGAAGCTGGACACTTACATTTTACCATATATAAAATTTAACTCAAAAGATTTAAATATGAGACTAAAACTGTAAAAATACTGGAAGACGACCTAAAAATACCTTTCTTGGCATCTGCCTTGGCAAAACCTTTTGGCTAAGTCCCCAAAAGCAATTACAATAAATCAGAAATTGACAAATGGGACCTAATTAAACTAAAGAGCTTCTGCACAGCAAAATAAACTATCGACAAAGTAAACAGACAACCTACAGAAGAAAATATTTTTCTTCTGTATCCAGTGAGGGTCTAATAGCCCAGAAGCTATAGAGAATTTAAAGAAATCAACAAGAGGAAAACAAATAACCTATTTAAAAAATTGGCAAAGACATAAATAGACACTTTTCAGAGGAAAACATACAAGTTGCCAAGAAACATAGTTTTTAAATACTCAGCATTATTAATCAGAAAAATGCAAATCAAAAGCATGATAAGATACCATCCCACACAAGTCAGAATGCCTATTATTAGAAAGTCAAAAAACAACAGATGCTAATAATGCTGGGGAGAAAAGAGAATACTTATATGCTGTTGGTAGGAATGTAAATTAGTCCAGCCAGTGTCTAAAGCAGTTTGATATTTTTTTGGAACTTAAAACAGACTATCATTTGACCCAGCAATTCCATTATTGGGTTTATATTCAAAATAAAATAAATCAGTAGATAAAAAAGATGCATGTACTTCCATGTTCACTAATGTACTACTCACAATAGAAAAACACAGAATCAACCCAAGTGCCCATCAGTGGTAGACTGGATAAAGAAAATGTGGTACATATACACAATGGAATAGTATGCAGTCATAAAAAGAATGAAACCATGTCCTTTGCATCAACATAGTTGGAGCTGGAGGCCACAAAGCTAAACAAATGTATGCAGGCACAGAAAACCAAATACCATATGTTCTCACTTATAAGTGAAAGCTAAACATTTAGGACACGTGGACATACATATAAGAACAGTAGACACTGTGGACTACTAGAGGGTGGATGAAGGTGGGGGCAGGTTCTGAAACTACCTATTGGGTACCATGTTCACTACCAGGATGATGGGATCCATATTCTAAACCTTTGAATCATTCACTACTCCCAGTCGGCACATGTATTGCCTGTATCTAAAATAAAAGTTGAAATTTAAGAAAATTAAGTCTCCACCTCCCAAAATAAAATGTGGTACATATATGCCATGGAATACTATGAAGCCATATAAAAGAATGAGATTATGTTCTCCTCAGCAACATGTATGAAGCTGAAGGTCATTACTCTATGTTAATTAATGTAGAAACTGAAAATCAAAAACCACATGTTGTCACTTATACGTGAGCATATGCAGGTACAAAGATTGGAACAATAGACACTGGGAACTCGAAATGGGGTGAGGGAGGGAGCCAAAGTTTGAAAAACTATGCACTGAGTACCATGGTCATTATTTGGATGATTGGAACAATAGAAGCCCAAACTTCAGCATCATGCCATTTACCCACAACTATGTGCCTTGGGGATGTCTACATTCCCAGCGCGTATCCCCGAAGCTAAAGTTAAAAAAAAAATCATGTTGTACACCTTAAAATTATATACAATAGGTTGAATGTGGTGGCTCACACCTGTAACCCCAGCACTTTAGAGGCCACGGTGGCTAGATTCCTTGAGCCCAGGAGTTTGAGACCAGCTTGGGGAACATGGCAAAAACCCCTGTCTCTACAAAAAAAAAAGAAAAAATTAGTTGGTCTTTTTTGTGTAGTCTTGGGAGGCTGAGGTGGGAG
>NW_022436941.1:38711286-38733376 GCF_009761245.1 Sapajus apella
CTTTTTTGTGTAGTCTTGGGAGGCTGAGGTGGGAGAATCACCTGAACCTAGAAAGTTGAGGCTGCAGTGAGTCATGATTCTGCCACTGCACTCCAGACTGGCTAACAGAGTGAGATCCTGTAAAAAAAAAATAATAATAATAAATGCAGTATATACAATAAAAACAATGAGTTATAACCTCATACATGTTAGGATGGCTGTTATCAAAAAGCAAACATATTTTTTTTTCAAAGGAAGTGGAATCATTACCTTGAAGAGATATCTACACTCTCATGTACATTATAGCATTATTCACAATAGCCAAGACATGGAAACAGCCTAAGTGTCTGTCAGTGGATGAATGGACAGAAAAACGTGGTATGTACGTGTGTGTAGAATGAAATAATATTCCACTTTTAAAATACTTATGCTAAGAGAAATAAGCCAGGAACAGAAAGAAAAATACTGCATGATTTTCCTTATATGTAAAACCTAAAAAATGTCAGATTCATGGAAGCAGAGAGTAGAATGGTAGTTCCACTAGCTGGGGTTAGGGAATTGGGGAGATGTTAGTCTAAGTGTATAAAGTTTCGGTTATATAGGATGAATAAGTTCTGGAGATCTAATATACAGTATAGAGACTATATTAATATTTTAACGTACACTTGAAATTTGCTAAAACGGTAGATCTTAAGTGTACTCACCACAGGAAAAAAAAAATGGTAAAAGAACACAGAATATTATCATAATTTGATTCTTAATTATCTGAAGTCACAGAGTGGTATAAGTTCTGTAATACACAGAAGCTGAAATGCAATAGAGAATATCTCATATTACCAAAGGCAAAAAGAAAAAGCTAAACTGGCTTATATACTTGATCTATATGATCTCTACTCAATAAATGCTGAGTCAAATTATTGGCTTATTTTTTCCTTATGACAAATATGCTTAAGTATTTGATGTTTTCATTTTATGGAATTGAGAATTTTACTCATGTTGAAATTCACTAGCATGGCTTTTCTTATGGAAATTGCTATTCATCAAATATACCAAAATGAAAGTATAGTTTCTAATACTTCAGACTTTAAAGGGGATCTAGATCTTGCTGTTAAAAAATGTGTAATGCTCTGTAAAGCATTTCTGTTTTTAAGAAAATTTATTTACCATAAATATTGTTATGGTTTCTTTGAAAACAAACACCTTTTCAACAATTGAACAGTAACAGATCTGAATATTTATGAAATATATCGTAAGTAAAATGTTGAGTTTCTATATAATAATTGCACATAAACATGTATTTGGGAAATCCTTTTTGTACTTTATGAATTTAGTCTTCTCTTGCTAATCTTCATTTCTCTCCAGACACATAGGCACACGTTAGCCAAAGCTTCCTTTGTCCTGGATAGTGCGTTTACCATACTGTCTCAAAACTTTATTAACCATTTTTATTTAATTATAGTTATAAACTTAACAGCTATTAATGATCATTGGAAACAATGGCAATTCTACCTTTTAATTTTTTTTCTATTTTATATGGTTCATTGAATCATGGGTACTTAAAGTTGTACCACACAATTGTTGGGATGGAAAGGCATTTAAAAATCACCAAGCCCAGTGAGTCATAACTTTACTTTGACAATGAAACTTGTATTTTCGGATAAGATTGTATATGGAACCCCAATAGTAAAACAGAACGTACAGCAGCTCTGATCCAAGAGAAAGAAGCAAGCTTGGCTTCATCCCCTGCCTTAGGACTCTGAGGTTCCCCAGAATATAGTTTGATGATCATTGACCTGGTGAAATTGTTCAATCTGCTCAGAATCTTTTTAATTCTGTTTTTTTACACATGATTCTATTGTATCATTAATAATATGTCTAGGGACAGGGACATGATTCCTTGTAAGAAAGACCACTGTTTTGGGGAAAAAATGTATCAATTTTTACAAAATAAAAAGTATTCTCTATACTAAACCTTCAAGGAGCACTTCCTTATTTATCTTATTCTTGTTCTTTTTGGTGATTAAGTCATGGCAACAACTTTTCAGATATTGGAAGACAGTATAGCCCTATGACTTATATCACCCTGGGTCGAAATAAACTTGCTAACGGCAAAGGTGTTCAAATTTTCCTTCTGGAGAAGTGAAATACTTTCTGTCCCTTGCTTTGATCTTCCTGGATGAAACGATGTTCAGGAGACAGAGTGGCTCTGTCTTTTGTTGTGGCCTTGGAGAAAAACAGAATCGTATAGCAGAAGCTAGATGAAAATTGGATTCTGAGTGCAGTAGTCACAGGAATATATATAAAAACTCTCAGTTTTGTAGTCCCCGGGATCAGATAGAGATGAAAAACCGTACTGAAAGCAAGGGGGACTAAAGAGGTAAAGACATAAGATAAAAATAATTTGGGAGAAAGAAAATAGAGAGATCCAAAATTAAATAAAACTTTATATAGAAGGGAAGAACATTTTATGGAGGACTTTTTCCTACAAAGAGAATGTGGTAAGTACAATAATACGTGTATGTGTTCCATCTTACCTGGTATACTTGTTACAATTAATGAACAAATATAATATATTGTTATTAATTAGCATTGAAAATTAATTCATATTTTCCTATTTTTACCTAATGTCCTTTATGAGTTTCAGGGTCTCACCCAAAATAGCACATTACATTTAGTCATGATGTCTATCTAGTCTCTTCCTGACTGAAAGTTTCTCCAACTTTCTTTGTTTTATATGACCTTGATGGTTTTGAGGAATATTGGCCAGGTATTTTGTAGCATACTCCTTTGTTGAAATTTGTCTAATGTTTTTTCTCATAATTATACTGTGGTTATGGATTTAAGAGGGAAAAACCACAGAGGTAAATTGACATATTCGACATATTCGTTACATCGTATCAAGGATATTACCAATATAATTTATCATTCTTAATGTTGTTGATGTTGACCTTAATGATGTGTTTGTGGAAGGATTTGTCAGGTTTTTTCACCGTAAGGTTACTTTTCTATCCTATGGCCTCTTTTCATACCTCCATCTATGGAAGGAAGTCACACCATGGATGGCCCACTCTTAGGAAATAAAGAGTTAAACTCCCCTTCTGAGGGCAGAGTATTTATATAAGTTCTTTGTAATTCTTCTCCATGAAAGATATGGAAATGGTAAAAAAAAAAAAAAAAAAAAGAAAAAAAGTGAATCTTGCATCTCACTTTTATTTATAATTCATTTATATCAATTAAACTGCATCTCTTATTTATTTATATTAATATAGACATATGAATGTTTATTTTATGAAGATTATTGTAAAGTTCTACTTATTTGTTTCCTTGCTCCAATTCTGTCAGCTTTGGCCATTCAGAGCTTTTTCAGTTTGCTCCTGTGTTTTTTGGCATACCTTATCAATGTGTTTTAGTGCATACATATTTACTTTTTGGCTACACAAGACACTCCAGGCTCAGTTTGTACATTTCTAGAATGACACTGAGTCATTCTTCCATAAAATCCTTGTTCCTTTTATTCAACACACAACTATTATCTGTATTAAGGTAAACATTACTTCATATTAATGTCTTTAGCTCTAATCCATTAACCAAATTGATCACTCTATACTACTTCCTTGGCTAATTTGTAAATTCCCACAGCAGTAGTGAGAAACCTGGCTCCCACCATTTACAATACATTTACTTTATTTTTGAATTTTACTGTGCATGTATAGCAGTATCATCATTTTAAACCACACCTTGTAAGAAACAGCCTTATTAGCAATGCAATGCATTATGTTCAATACCTTTTGCCTCTAGATTTATAGAAGCCATTCATTTCTAAACTTCCTAAGGTCAGCAGGTTTACTGTCCTATTTTCAGCAATGCCACTTCATGTTTGTAATACAGATTCTTTCATTACACTTTGCATTCCATTTTAGATCTTTTCTCCTAAATGACTTTTTTAAAATTTGCATACATTAAGTTTCAGTCTTTATCCAGTGAAATTTTACATGATTGGCAAATGTGTAGCATCATGTATCCACCACTGTAGCATCATACAGAATAATTTACCACTGTTAAAAATGCCCTGTGTTTCATCAATCTCTGAATATTTAATTATCTCTATAGTTTTCTTTTCCAGAATGCCAAATAATTGGAATTACACAGTGTATATAATCTTTTCAAACTGGTTCTCTCATTCAGAAATGTGCATTTAAGTTTTCTGTAAGTCCTTTCATGGCTCAAAAGCCCTTGTCTTTTTATTATTAAATAATATTCCATTATATGGATGTACCAGTTTTTTTATACATTCACCTACTGAAGAAAATCTTGATTGCTTCAATTGTGATGATTATGAATAAAACTGATATGAATCTTTGTGTGTAGGCTTTTGCATGGGCTTGAATTTTCATATTACTGCCTAGGAGTGTGATTGCTGGGTTATATGGTAAAACAAGTTTTAGAATTGTAAGGAATTGCCAAATCGTCTTCCAAAATGACTGTCCCATTTTGCATTTTCACTATCAGTGAACTATAATTTCTATTGTACCATATAATTGCAAGCATTTGGTTTTGTTAGTTTTTGAAGTATTTATTAGTCATTCTACTAGGTGTGCAGTGCTCTCTCACTGATGTTTTAATCTGCAATTTCCCAATGTCGAATGATATTAATCATCTTATCCTATGCTTATTTGCAATCTGTGTACCTTCTTTCATGAGGTATCTGTTCATGTCTTTTGCCCAATACTTGAGTTATTTTTAATCTTACTTTTGAGTTTCAAGAGTTCTTTGTATATATTGATATACAAGCTCTTTATCAGATATGTGTTTTTGACATATTTGTTTTCTAGTCTTATATTTGTCTTTGATCCTATAACAGCTTTTTTAGAGCAGAAGATTGTAATTTTTAAAAAATTCATCTAGTCAGTATTTTTTCATGAACAGTTCTTTTTGTGTTGCTAATATTATCATTTGATTGCTGACATATGTCCCATCCAGAAAAGTACATGTCCTATTAAAATTATATATTTCCGTTTGTCTGAATGCTAACAAAATGTTTCATTAATTATATGCTTATTTGCTTTTCAATATTTTTAAGAAAGACTGGATCTCACTGTATTGTCCAGTTTGGTCTCAAACTCCTGAGCTTATATGAGCTTCATCTCAGCATCCCAAGTAGCTGGGACTATAGGCATATTCCTACTTTCTGACCTGCTTATTTTCTAAATTGTACAACTAATAGAGAGGTGGCAAAGATTGTGTAAATACATTGTATATTAAAAAGTTCTATAGCTACTTTAAATTTTCTAGTATAACATATATATTTATATATTTGACTATACTTAATCTGTAGCTAAAAATATATAAAGAAACCGTGCCAAGATGAAAGTTACATGTATATAAGGGTTTTTAAAAGGTATTTCATACATAAAATTTGGAGTGAGAAATTTATACTAACAGCTAATCAAATTATTTAAGCTATGCTCTTATTTGAAAATTAAAATTTAAATGTAGACAGTTTGAGTGGATGAGGACAGAGAACATGTTGTCTGATATAGCTAGTTAATTGAGGGATGTGTTTAACTTAAATTATCCTAATAAACAATTTTCTTAATCACCTATGTGCATTTAAACATCTTATATAAATTAGTAAGTAATGCACATCAGGGATTACATACTTAAAAGATGTTTTTATGCTTTGAAGTACACTACTTCATGGATTAGAATTATGTCCAATTTAGAGAAAACCTCATTCAGAATTATAATTTTCCGTTTTTTTTAACATAGTGATGAAAATCACAAATTGGGATGTCAAGATGTAAGCAAGACTGGACTTGCAATACTTGTTTCAATTTTGATCTTATCATTGTTCTCTCTTTGATAGCACTAAGTAACAAGTATAATTTGATTTGCCATGCACTTTTAAATAAACTTAGAAAGTTTAATCTTCTAGTGTGAATTATTTATGTTACATAGACCCGATACTCAAGCGTTCATTCTCTTGATCATATAACTAAGATTGATATCATGAGTCATATGCTTTGGTGGTTTATTGAAAATTATAAAATGTAATCCTGTCAATCTGGGAATGGGAAAATTGGAAGATTGGCAGTGAGTAGACAACCAATTTTCTTTTACTCATTCATTTAAAGTTTCCAAAGACTGTTGCTAGAAAAAAGAGGAGATATTACCTACAAAAATGTTGAAGTCTGCATTTTAAAAATGACAATCAGTAATAACTTTAAATTATTGTAATTTTTTCATTCCTCAAGGCATTATAAATCACAATGTCAATGAAACCAGAGACTTCCTTATTCTCTCAACATAAATAACAATGAATTCCAGATGAGTAGTCGAGTAGATATTTGTGTAACTATTTAAATGCTTTGATTTAGAGTAGTCAGTGATCTCATAAAAGTACAGAAGACAAGTGAAGGTAAACAGCATGAAATAGATACAATAATTTAACACAGGGTTTTTCACTAAATACTTCAAGGATATACACAGTTTATGAGCTAATAAACACTGCCTTTTATTTTCAACAAAATGTGTTTGAGAGGAAATCAAGTACTGTTTCATAGTGACTAAGGAAAGAACTTGAACTTTTTAACTATTTGGAAGGTATTTATATGTATAATTATCAGTGATGTTTAGTGTCCCCTTGCTAATCCTTCTTTAGATTCCTTGGAAAAAATTTACAAATGTTCTTTCTCAATTCATGACAAATAAAATATGGACCCAGGCATACAGAGATTAGCTCTATGGTCTAATCAATAACCATTTATTTATTATTATTATTATTTATTTATTTAACTTCATGTTTAATTTTTATGGGTACCTAGTAGGTATATATATTTATGGGGTCCATGAGATATTTTGGTACAAGCATGCAATGAGTAATAACCACATCATGGTAAACTGGGCATCTACCCCCTCAAGTATTTTTCCTTTGTGTTACAAACAATCCAACTATACTCTTTTAGTTATTTTTAAATGTACTATTTATTTTTGCAGAAAATATTGGAATACTTCTTTTTTGGTAAGTAATATTCAACTTTATTAACTAAGAAGCACAAATTAAAACAATATGTTTTTCCCCATCAGATAAGAGTTTTAAAATGGACAGACACTTTCTCACACACCATTGACAAAAATACAATGCAACACAGTGTTTCTGCCAAACAATTTGGAAAATACATTTAGAGACCCCCAAATTCCCTTTCACTCACTCCTCACCTCTAGAGCTGGGTGCAGTTGCTGTTATGTGAATAGGATAAGGCCAATAAGGCTGTCCCCTCCAGGAACTATCCTAGAATACTTTTAAACTGTAGGTTGAGTGGCTTTTTACAATTAGTCACATGTTAACCTCAGACAAGGTGCCTGTCTTTGAAGCCAGAAAATTGCATGAGCATTCTTGGTACCTACAACTCATATCAGAAACAAAAGGGGCAGGGCAAAAATTTATAGGAATAGCATTGTATTAGTATCCTTAGACACATATGACCAAGATTATTTCTACTTGACAAGATTAATTCATACATAGACAAAATATAATACGGTCCATAAAGAAACCAGTCTGAGTAGTTAAAATAAGCCAATATTTATTTATAGTCACAATATTTTTTGAAAGTAATAATTCTCACCAGAGAGAGAACCCAGCAATAAGGCTTTTGGCATCCTATGCCATATTGGCTTCTGCTGATAGTGAGGTTTTTTGAGCACAAATAATTCACTAATACATCATGCAATAATGAAATGATCATCCTCTCTTTTTGTAAAATTACTCAGAAGGAATCAGAAGTTTAGAAGGATATTGATTAAGAATTTGAAAAACACATTCCTTATATATAATTAATGAAGCAAAAGTTTGAAAAAGTGAAAAGTAACAAAAGAAAAACACTATAAAACAATAAATCAAGAAGATTAAATTATTAGTTTTGATTTCTTCCTGGTTGCAATTAAGGGGCAAGTTCCTAGTCATAATATGATACTTAGTGTAAAATTTCACTGAGGTATGAATTTACAAGTAGTATTACCGAGGTGGGAGGATCACGAGGTCAGGAGATCAAGACCATCCTGGCTAACATAGTGAAACACTGTCTCTACTAAAAATACAAAAAATTAGCCAGGTGTGGTGGTGGGTGCCTGTAGTCCCAGTTACTCGGGAGGCTAAGGCAGCAGAATTGCTTGAAGCCAGGAGGTGGAGCTTGCAGTGAGCCAAGATTGCGTCATTGCACTCTAGCCTGGGCGACAGAGCAAGACTCCATCTCAAAAGAAAAGAAGTATTACCTGAAGAGATTGTTTAGTTTACTATTGCTGTTATAATAAATTATTACAAACTTAGTGGCTTAAAACAACACAAGTTTATTCTCTTAAAGTTCCAGAAGTGAGAAGTCCAAAATGGATCACTAAGCTAAAATTAAAATGTCAGCTGGGAAGTGTTTTTTTTTTTTCTGGAAACTCTAGGGGAGAATCAGTTTCCTGCACTTTCCAATATCTAGAAGTTATCTGGATTTCTTGGCTTGTGGCCCCATGTCACTCAGATCTCTGCTTTCATTGTTATATCTTCTCTAATCTGACTCTCCTACCTCCTGCTTTCCTTATAAGAAACTTCTTTATAAGAACCTTATAAGGAAACCCTTATAAGGTGATTACAATGGGTTTTTTTCAGATAATCCAGGATAATCTTCCTATTTTAAGTCTCTGAAGTCAGTGATATCTGCAGTCTCTTTTACCATGGAAGGTAACGTTCGGATTCTACAGATGAGAAGTGAATACTTTTGAAGAGCCATTACTCTCCACACCACTAGCTTATGACACTGCTTTTCATGCAAAGCAAGGTGCTGTTCATAGGAATAGTGTTGTACATGGAGAAAAAAAGAATGTTGGTTTCATTTTATGACTCTAATATCACTGTCACATGTTCCCTAAGCCAATAATTGTTAGCATCATTTTTCTAAACTCTATAGCGTCAGATATAACTCCCTTGATTACCTCCCAGGTATGCTGTAAAAATTCAATAACATAATCTAGGTAAATGTATTCTGCAAGGTGTACATAAATTATAAAAGGTGAGGTTTTATTAACAATACTGAGCAAATTAAGGACCCCAACAAAATAAATAAATATTGTATATTCCATGGCATGTCAAATTCCATTGAGAAAAGGGAACCCAGAAATGACACTTTCACAAATTTCTTTCTCTTTTTTTTAAGATAAAAATATTTCTTTTTTTTTAATCATACTTTAGGTTCTGGGGTACATGTGCAGGTCATGCAGGGTTGTTGCATAGGTACATATGCGGCAAGGTGGTTTGCTGCCTCCATCCCTCCAACATCTATAACTGGCATTTCTCCCCACGGTACCCCTCCCAACTCTCCCCAACCCCACTGTTCCTCCCCTAAGCCCCACAGCTGACCCCAGTGTGTGATGCTCCCCTCCTTGTGTCCACGTGCTCTCATTGTTCAACACTCGCCTCTGAGTGAGAACGTGTGGTGTTTGCTTTTCTGCTCTTGTGTCAGTTTGCTGAGAATGATGTTTTCCAGATTCATTCATGTCCCTACAAGGACACGAACTCATCATGTTTCTATGGCTGCATAGTATTCCATGGTGTATATGTGCCACATTTTCCCTGTCCAGTCTATCATCAACGGGCATTTGGGTTGGTTCCAGGTCTTTGCTATTGTAAACAGTGCCGTGATGAACATACGTGTGCATGTATCTTTATAATAGAATGATTTATAATCCTTTGGGTATGTACTCACTACTGGGATTGCTGGGTCAAATGGAATTTCTATTTCTAGGTCCTTGAGGAATCATCACACTGTCTTCCACAATGGTTGAACCAATTTACACTCCCACCAACAGTGTAAAAACATTCCTATTTCTCCACTCCTCTCCAGCATCTGTTGTCTCCTGATATTTATTGATCGCCATTCTAAAAAAAATCTTAAATAAAGTTTGTGCAAGTAATCTCTTTGCAGCATTTCCCATAAGTTTAATAGAAGACACTATTGAAACTGCAAATGGAGATAAATAAAAATGTGAGAGGCAAGAGTACAGTGTGAAGAACAGCATTTGTGACATTGCATTTTAGACATGTGGCTTATGGGGATGAAACTGTTTATGTGTACTTAGGAAAGCAGTCTGACAACTGTTTACTCCATTCTGCTAAATGGGAAAATAGCAAGCCAAAATGTGGTCCTTACTGCATTTATTCCTTAACATAGAACTTTGAGATATTTTTATTTGGCTTTGGGAAGTAATCGACATATTCCTTGGAAACCTAAGGATGAATAACCACAATAATTAATTCTGACTTCTACAAAATCGCTTAGATGCACTCAACAAATCATCAGAGCCTTAGACAAATTGATGCAAGAGTTTAAGAAAATATGCTAGAGTATCAAGCGTGCTGTGTTGGGAGAGTGAATCACTTAACTTATAGCCCTTTAAACAATCTTCTCATCTTACTTTGCTTTGTCTTTTACCTTTCTCTTTATAATTTAATCGCATCAATTGCTTTGAGTACATTACCTGAAGTAATGTTTTCATTTTTCAGGTTTTTATTGATATTGGCAATTTGTAAACATGTTTAAATCAATTTCTCACATCTCCACATTTTTACATGTGGAATTAAACTGCTTTTGTTGATGTTGCCATAGATACCTGGCCTTCTATTATGTTAGCCTTTAGATTTCTTTTCTCTGAAATTTATCTCTGTCTGTAGGCTTTACGATAAATTCTCCACCAGTACACACAAGCTTATCTCAGGAGAATAGAGTGTGGGGTAGAAGAGGGAGAAAAAGAAGGGAGAGAAGAGGAAGAGAAAGAGAGTAATGTACATTATTTATTTTAAGTGCCCTATAGTTTTCTGCTATGTGATATGCAATATTTTATAGGTTAAATAATTTTTTTTTTTTGGGGGGGGACGGAGTTTCGCTCTTGTTACCCAGGCTGGAGTGCAATGGCCTGATCTCGGCTCACCGCAACCTCCGCCTCCTGGGTTCAGGTAATTCTCCTGCCTCAGCCTCCTGAGTAGCTGGGATTACAGGCACGCGCCACCACGGCCAGCTAATTTTTTTTTTTTTTTTTTGTATTTTTAGTAGAGATGGGGTTTTAGCATGTTGACCAGGATGGTCTCCATCTCTTGACCTCGTGATCCACCCGCCTCGGCTTCCCAAAGTTCTGGGATTACAGGCGTGAGCCACTGCGCCCGGTGGTTAAATAAATTTTTAACCTATAAAGACAATTGTTTGTACCTAAAGTACAGATGTAAAAGTCAAGTTCTACAGCATAGGATGCATACGTCTTTAACTTCACCAAAAACTGCAACAAAATTACTTTGTAGCTTGGCTTTTTTAAAGGTGTGAAAAATGAAGGAAAAAGAAAACAAACTTTTCATTTGAGCCACATAAAATATCAGGACCAGAGAGGCATTGGAATGAAACGGCGTTCTTGTCACACCCCTTGAGCTAAAATAATTACCTCTTGAAACCACTTCCTATGTGGGCTCTGGACTAACTGATGCCAAGCAGCAATAAAATGCCATACACCTTATAGTTCAACAATACACAACCAGTCATTAAGCAATGTTCCTTCTGTAAACCAATGAGAATTCACGACAAACAACTCTTGTAATTGCCCCCACCACTTCTGTTTCACCCCTTTTTCTTCAAAAACCTGAATCTCTCTTTTGTTCTCTGATGCACTCCTCAAGGCATCTTGAAAGTGTGTCCTGGGCTGCAGTACTCAACCTTGGCCCAAATAAACTTTCATGTTAATTTTGCCTCAGCTTCCTTTTAGGTTGCTGACACATGGTAAAATGAACAAAAAAATCTTATGTCCTCTTTTCATGTATATACTATGCCATTCTGGGCCATTTGCCATTCCTGTGCTTCACTACTTCATCTGCTATATGGAATAATTAGCACAAACCTCAGAGGGTTGTTGTGAATGAAAATTAAGAGAGGTTGTCTGTAATGATTCAAGTACAGTGCCTGGCAGGAGAGGCAATTAATAGTGAATTTAAAAAAAGAGGAAGGAAATATGAAAAATGTTAACAAACATCCATTATATTTACAATTTCTTGCTTTCTTCTTTTTCTTTGTTTTGGAACTGAACAGTTATATATGAAATGGGGACTTAATGTTGGCTAATATTCAGGGAGAAAAGGACAATTAATGAGGTCTATTGATGGTTTCAGGATAACTGGCTTCTATTCTGAGCTGCAACACTAACATCGGGGCTTCTTTTTTATCATTTTCAAATGTAGTTTGGAGCCAGATTTATTAGATTTAGAGTTTTCTATAAGTATATTTTTATACAATCTACATGTCTAAAGTAATTTATACTTTTCCAGTTAAAATTTTACAACTGCTATGATTGAACACAGCCAGAAAAGGATAGCTTACTATCTTCAAAAGGGAGCTCACTTCATCTTCAAACATTTTTGAATGGTAGAACGCTTATTTTGTATTGAATGGTCATCTGCCTTCTTATAGTAGCCTCTTGGATGTGTTGATATGAAAACTTTTTTAAAAAAATTATCATGGAAACTCATTGTACAATTTTTTTTTCTAGGCACTTTATAGACATCCCGAAAAAAGAAACTTCTGCTCAAAGTAATTATAAGTCTTAATAACTGTAAGAGAGACAGAATTCTAATTAATTAATATCTTAATTACTTTTCTGTTGCAATTGGATTTTTATCCATTTTATTTACATGCACAACTAGTTTAACAGCTTCTACTGAATATGTTATTTGAACTAATTGACTGGAGAGTCAAATAATCAAATCAATGCTGCATGGAGATGTGAAGTAAATTTCTACTTTTATACAATTTAGCTGGTCATTAGCCTGCTTTATGAAAGTTTTAACTAATTCTTACTGACGTCTTCGCCCTGTACTGTTCCTTTTAGGTCATTCTGCTGAGATGAAAAAGCTTACTGCAGCAAATGAGATTACTGAGTAGACAGTAGCATAATCTATCCTCCAATAGTTGCTTGTTTATTAAAGAGATCTTTATGTGGGAAATTTGTTTTATTCAACTATGTCTCTTATGGTCACTATGTTCATATAACCCTTGGCTTTTATTTCAGGGATTTCCAGTAATTTTTTTGTGAGAAGTATTCACTTTTTAGAATATTTCAAAATGAATTTTGACTTTCTATTTTGTGATAATTCGAAAAGGTGAATGTGAAAGTCACATGCAGTTGTAAGAAATAATTCAGAAATATCTCTTATACTATTTTTCTAGTAGTCCCCAATGACAACCTATTGTATAACTATAATAAAATATCACAACCAGAATACTGACACTGATACAATCTACTTAATTTATTCAGATTTCATCAGTTTTAAATGAACTCATGTAAGCTAGCATATGGGCATATTTAGTTCTACGCATTTTTATCACTACGTGTACCTTTGTGTGACCACTGTCACAATCAAGATACAGAACAGGGTCATCCCCATTGGAAAGCCCACAAATACACCCACAGACATCTTGATGTTGTTGTCATTGTCCTCATCCTCCTCCTTCTCTTCCTCTTTCTCCTTGGAAAAGTTACCACTGGGGAGAAAACAATATTTTTAATAAACGGCATTAGATCAACTGGATAGACAAATATTTATTTTGTATTGCTTAAAAAAGGAAACTCAACCCTTCCCTCACACAAAATACAAAAATTCACTTTACTTTAGTCCAAATGCAACATAGATCAAAATATATTAAGCTTCTGGAAGAAAACATAGGAGAAAAATCATAGTAATCTTGAGTTAGACAAACATTTCTTAAGTAATATGCAAAATGCACAAATGATTAAAAATTGATAAATTGATTATGGTTAAAATAAGCATATTAGATATTATAGATTGCAGAGTTTGACTAAGATATTTATTTTCTTTTTTAATATCTTTCTTTTTCAATAATATCTTTTAAATAATTTCTTTCTTTCTTCCTTCTTTCTTTCTTTCAATTTATTTATTATACTTCAAGTTCTGGGATACATGTGCAGATTGTGCAGGTTTGTTACATAGGCATACACATGCCATAGTGGTGGTTTGCTGCATCCATCGCTCCTTCATCTACATTAGGTACTTCTCCTAAGCTAACCCTCCACAATCCCCCCACCCCCTACTATTCCTCCAGTAGCGCCCCACCCCACAGGCCCCAGTGTGTGATGTCCCCATCCCTGTGTCATGTGTTCCCATTTTTCAACACACACTTATAAGTGAAAGCACACAGTGTTTGGTTTTCTGTTCTTGTGTCAGTTTGCTGAGCTCAATGGTTTCCAGTTTCATAGATGCTCCTGCAAAAGACATGAGCTCATCCTGTTTTATGGCTGCATAGTATTCCATGATGTATCTGTGCCTTATTTTCTTTATCCAGTCTATCATTGATGAGCATTTGGGTTGGTTAAAAGTCTTTGCTATTGTGAACAGTGCAGCAATAAACATATGTGAGCATACGTCTTTATAATAGAATGATTTATAATCCTTTGGGTATATATCCAGTAATTGGATTGCTGGATCAAATGGAATTTCTATTTCTAGATCCTTGAGGAATCCCCACACTGTCTTCCACAATGGCTGAAATAATTTACACTCCCATCAACACTGTAAAAGCATTCCTATTTCTCCACATCCTCTCTAGCATCTGTTGTCTCCAGATTTTTTAATGATAGCCATTCTAACTGGCATGAGGTGACATCTCAATGTGGTTTTGATTTGCATTTCTCTAATGTCCAGTGATGATGAACTTTTTCTCATTTGTTTGTTGACTGCATAAAAGTCTTCTTTTGAAAAGTGTCTGTTCATATCCTTTGCTCACTTTTTGATGGGGTTGTTTGTCTTTTTCTTGTAAATTTGTTTAAGTTCTCCATAGATTCTGGATATTAGTCCTTTGTCAAGTGGGTAGCTTGCAAAAATTTTTCCCATTCTGTTGGTTGCTGGTTCACTCTTTTGATAGTTTCTTTTGCCATGCAGAAGCTCTTAAGTTTAATTAGATCCTATTTGTCTATTTTGGCTTTTGTTGCTATTGCTTTTGGTGTTTTAGTCATGATGTCTTTGCCTATGCCTATGTCCTGAATGGTATTGCCTAGGTTTTCTTCTAGGGTTTTTACAGTGTTAGGCCTCATGTTTAAATCTTTAATCCATTTGGAGTTAATTTTCATATAAGGTGTAAGGAAGAGATCCAGTTTCAGCTTTCTGTACATGGCTAGTCAGTTTTCCCAACACCAGTTATGAAATAGGGAATCCTTTCCCCATTGCTTGTTTTTGTTAGGTTTGTCAAAGATCAGATGGTTGTAGATGTGTGGTGTTCTCTCTGAGACCTCTCTTCTGTTCCATTTGTCTATATCTCTGTTTTGGTACCAATACCATGCTGTTTTGATTACAGTAGCCTTGTAATATAGTTTGAAATCAGGTAGCGTGATGCTTCCAGCCTTGCTATTTTTTGCTTAGGATTATCTTGGCTATCCAGGCTCTTTTCAGGTTTCAGGTTAAATTTAAGGTGGTTTTTTCCAAGAAGAAAGTCATTAGTAGATTGATGAGGATAGCACTGAATCTATAAATTACTTTGGGCAATATGGCCATTTTCACAATATTGATTCTTCCTAACCATGAGCATGGAATATTTTTCCATCTGTTTGTGTCCTCTCTTATTTCCTTGAGCAGTGGTTTATAGTTCTCCTTGAAGAAGTCCTTCACATCCCTTGTTAGTTGTATTCCTAGATATTTTATTCCCTTTGTAACAATTGTGAATGGGAGTTCACTCATGGCTCTCTGTTTGCCTGTTACTGGTGTATAGGAATGCTTCAGATTTTTGCACATTGATTTTGTATCCTGAGACTTTGCTGAAGTTGCTTATCAGCTTAAGGAGATTTTGGGCTGAGATGATGGGGTTTTCTAAATATACAATCATGTCATCTGCAAACAGGGACAATTTGAAGTCCTCTCTTCCTATTCGAATGCCCATTATTTCTTTCTCTTGCCTGATGGCCCTAGCCAGAACTTCCACTATTATGTTGAATATGAGTAGTGAGAAAGAGCATTCTTATAAAATTAAAAATCTACCTATTGTAGCCCAACAGTCCCACTACTATTTACCCATGTTAAATAAAAATCAACAGACAAAAACCTCTATTCTAATATTTAGACACTTTATTCATAATTGTTCCAAACTGAAAATTACCCAATTGTCTGTCAACTGGAGAATGAATAAATAAACTCTGGTGCATCAATAAAATAAAATAGTGTTCAGTAAGAAAAATAAATATATTGTTAACACATGTGACAATATGGATGATCCTCAGATACATTATGATAGGTTAATCTACCTTCTTTAACCTAAAGAAGCCAGATTCAAAGGCTACATATTATAATTTGATTTTATTCCTATGCTAAGTTGGAAGGGAAAAATTTAAGACTAGCAAAAGATTAGGAGTTTTCAAAGACTGAGTGTTTGACAAGTGTTGGACTAAAAAAGGCCAGTGAGAAATTTCTGGTGTGACTGAATTGTACTATATTTTAATTATGGTGGAGACTAAAGAACTGTAGGTGTTTGTAAAAATTCACAGTACTACATACCGAAAAGAGTATACTTTACCACATGTAAATTGGTGTTAAATATAAAATATGAGCTACGTCAAAAAATGATATGATAAAACTTGGATATTAGCCTTCAAAAATGGGTTTGAAATCTATATTTAATAATATAACATGCATAAATTTCAGACACTGAATATAAAATACAAACTTTAAAAATATTGGAAGAAAATATAATATGTTTATAATTTTAGGTTAAGAAAGACCCACATAACAAGTCCCAAGATGAAAAAAATTATAACAAAACAGACAGATGCCTTTGATTACATAACATTAACATTTTTATATTACAAAATATGTCAGAAACAAATTTGAATAACTAATAACAGACTGGTAAGTATTTAAAGCATGTATCAGAAATAAAGAATGTGTAGAAAAATAATGGAAAGGAGAAAATAAGATAAACCTTAACCAAACAACTTGAAAAATTTATGGACAGGAAAATCACAAAACAGTATATCAAAATTACTTTTAAACATATGAAAATATTGAACCTCACATGCCATTTGGAATATAAAAGCAAAGATAATTATATACTTTTCTCTGACAGACTGCAAAATATAAAGGAGAGAAGTAGATATATCTGATATATTTGATTAAGTCCAGAATTGTCCAAACCATGAAAAAACCCTCATGAATATTTCAAAGGACTGTTAATTGGTTTAGTGTTCTTGGAAAGCAATATCACAGTATCTGTTATGTTTAAAATATGCATTGTTTTACACTCAGAAATGCTTTCTCAAACTACCTTAAAAATATTTGTGCAAAGAGAAACACGTTTCATTTTTATACTGCTTTTTTAAAAACTTAGAGATAGACTAAACGTCTATTAGTAGCAAAATGGTTCATTAAGTCATGGTGCAAAATTATTATGGCACACTGAAACATGGAATGTAGTGAAATAGATTTATATCTACAAGGAAAATTATCTTATTTAAAAATATAATTTACAAAAATTTCTACATTTTTATTCCAGTTTTAAAGAAAACTGCAATGAACATGAAACTACAAGTTATTTCATCAATACCTATTTACAGTACCATTAAAATTATGTACTGTTATATCTATTAAATTTTTCCAAGTTTATAATATAGATAGATGTAGATACACCATCCTGCAACACTAATATTTTGAAGAAAAATGTCAGTGCCAAAAGGCAAATACTTTTTATATAAATCATTGTATACTATTGTAACAATTTTTGAATTGACTTTTTAGGAGTCTATGAGTTAAAAAGAGCTTCTAATCTTAGGAGATTAAGAAAACCGCACATATTGCTTGAATGATTACTAACTGCAAAGTCTTAAGGGTCTATCAACATATTTAGTGACATATTGCAAAAATGCCTAACATACAACAAGGAAAGCATGTTTAAAATACAATAAATGGTTTCATATGAAAATCACAAATTAGAATTTAAAGGAATATAAATTTAACATCCACTGTGGTGTTTAGTTCAGGAGAATTGTAGGTGATGAAGCATTTTCAAACATGTTGGATTTTAATATATGACAATATTTTGATTTTACTAATCATCTTGCTCTATAATATCTCTGCTGAGGCTACAAAAAGCATCCTGTTTAAGAGTCTTGAATAAAAATGATAAATTCAAGATATTAAAACTCTAAAAGATAAGAAGTTTCTGTGTAATTTAATCAAAAGGAAAATTATTCTTTAGTCAGTTTACCAGATAAATTCTGAATTAGGCAATAGGCTTTAACAGGTTTAATAATGTCAATGCACTCACATTGCCTCCTCATAGAAGAGAAATTGTCATTAACAGCCTCCAGAAAGAAAATCAAACAGATGCTCAAATCCTAAATTTAAGAAAATGCTTAATTTAAAAGTGTGTTTAACATCTTATTTTCATTAGTAAAAGCATAACTTTTGAAATCTTTTTCTTTCCTATTTCATTATAATCTACTGCCTTCCTGTTCTCTAGGAAATGTAAAGCTTAATGAGATATTCTTATGTAACAATAGAAGTTCTTAAAAGAAAATTAGAATGTTTGCTCCTGAAGGGATTTACAGATTAATTTGCCCAATCACCTCATACTATAAGGGAGGAAATCAAAGAAACATTTCACACAAATGGAAATAATGACTTTTTTTCTGCATGGCAATTATGCAGGGAGTTTGGCTGGCTTCTTTCAGTGTGGTTTGTTCTTAGGCTTTTGTACAGGTGACTTATGGCTCAGATGTGAAAGACATGTAAACATCAACAGGAGCACTTCTGGGGACTGGTAACATGCAGACGGACCGTACTCAAGGCAGACTATGGATCTCTAGCTCTTTATACTTCATTTTGTTTTGCCTTTGCTAAGGACTCAGAAGAGGAAACCATACAATATTTCCAAATTATCTAAGATTAATATCCCTTCCTTGTGTACATACAGGCAAGGGACAAGTTACACAGAAACCAGAGACACTCCCCTGGTGCGTGCACGTGCACACACACACACGCACACATACAAACACACACACACAGCTAGTTAGAAGAGAAAGGACAAAAAAGAAAGAAAGGTGAAGGTGGAGTGGGGAGGACTTATTTCACAAAAAACTTCAATAATCTATATTCTATTGTACATTAAACTGTATCCATTGTACTGAATTTTACATGGTTGTGAAATCATTACCCTTTTCTTTTGCTTGGGGTATTAAGTCTTTTTGGCTCTTTAAGGATCTATGGTTATGAATATTTATATCAAAGAATGACATTTGAAAAGCAAATATTATAACTGAAGCCATTTTTAAGTTATTCTGAGTAGTTGGAGTTATTACAGAGGCTGCATCATTTATTTATCTTTGTTACTGTTGCTATGATCAGCCATCATTCAGGTCCATGACAGATTGTCTTTTTCAAGACAGAGAAATTGTTTGTTGCAGTTGACATGATGAAAAAAAGCAACTAAAAATGCTTGTAGCATGCAACCTCATGCACACTGTAAAGCTGCAGTTTGAGAAACTAACAAAAAATGCAGATATCCTCACACACAACCAAATTATGAAGTAAAAATGTCTAAAAAGGAGCATAATGAAACTACATATTTTTATCAGGATAGAAAGTCCTTGACCTAATAAAATGGAAGAAAATATTAGATGGTGAAGTTCTACTTGTTACTAACTTAAGATGCAGCTCCTAGGGAGTAAACTTAATCTCTAAATTTAGGCAAAAGGCAAATGTGCAATTAAGTAATGGAAATATTTCAGCCATGAATTTAGGAGAATTCTGTTAGCCCTGGACTCCCTAACCTGTCAAACTAAACAGGTTCTTTCAACTATGCCAAACTACTGTTTGTCATGCTTAAAATAGTTCAGTCCACTAAAGGTAACCAATGGCCTGAGTCACCTAAGTGACACAGAGAGGGGAGCATCATACACTGGGGTCCGTTGGGGGGCGCTAGGGGAGGGGTAGTAGGAGAGAGGGTGGGGATGGATAAGGTGGGGAGAAATGTCAGGTATAGGTGATGGGGGGATGGTGGGAGCAAACCACCTTGCTGTGAATGTACCTATGCAACAATCTTGCATGATCTGCATATGTACTCCAGAATCTAAAGTACAATTATAAAAATGAGGGTCAATTTTATCAGTTCACAGATCTCCATTCAAATGATGTAAATACTACTTTATAGTGAAAATAAAAGAATCTTTCAAAATATTTTGGTTAAGAAAAGGTTAAAACATTATATATGAGTATCATTTGATTTCAAATTAAGTTCTCTGTTTGCTGATGACATAATCTATAGCTAGAAAATCTCATAGTCCTGGCCAAAAATTTCCCTCAGCTGATAAACAACTTTAGCAAGGTTTCAAGATAAAAAATCAATGTACAGAAATCACTAGCATTCCTATACATCAACAGCCAAGCCAAGACCCAAATCAGAAAGGCAATCCCATTCACAATTACCACAAAAAGAATAAAGTATCTAAGAATATAGCTAATGAAGGAGGTGAAAGATCTCTAAAATAAGAATTACAAAACACTGCTAAAAAGAAATAGAGAAGACACAAACAAGTGGAAAAACATCCTATGCTCATGGACAGGAAGAATCATTATTATTAAATGGCCATAATTCCCAAAGCAATTTACAGATTCAGTGCATTTCCTACCAAACTCAATGATATTCTTCACAGAACTAGAGAAAACTATTTTAAAATTAATCTGAGCCAAAATGGAGCTCAAATAGCCATAGTAAGCCCAAGCAAAAGGAACAAAGATGGAGGCATAACTACACAACTTCGAATTATACTAATGGCCTACAGTAATCGAAACAGAATGGTACTGGTACAAAAACAAGCACATAGACTAATGGAACAGAGTAGAGAACCCAGAAATAAGACCACACAACTAAGACTATCCAATCTTTAACAAAGCTGACAAAAACAAGCAATGTGGAAAAGACTCCCTATTCAATAATGGTGCTGAGATAACTGGCTAGTCATATGCAGAAGACTGAAACTGGATCTCTTTTTTACACCATATACAAATATCAACTCAAGATGTATTTGACTAGGCACAGTGGCTCACGCCTGTAATCTCAGCTCTTTGGGAGACCAAGGCAGGAGGATCACTTGATGTCAGGAGTTAAAAACTAGCCTGGCCAACATGGTGAAGACCCATCTCTACTAAAAATATAAAAGTTAGCTGGACATGGTGGCATGCACCTGTAATTTCAGCTACTCAGAAGACTGAGGCATGAGAATTGCTTGAATCAGGAGGCAGAGGTAGTGGTGAGCTGAGATCGTGGCACTGCACTCTAGCATGGTGACAGAGGGGTACTCAGTCTCAAAAAAAAAAAAAAAATCAAGATGAATTAAAGAGTTAAATGTATAACCACAAGCTATAAAAACCCTGGAAGACAACATAGGCAATACCATCCTGGACATTGGAAGAGGCAAAGTTTTTATGACAGAGACACAAAAAGCAACTGCAACAGAAGCCAAAATTGACAAATGAAATCTAATTAAATTAAAGAGCTTCTACACAGCAAAAAACAAAACAAAACAAACCGAAAACACCCACACAAAAACAACTATCAACAGAGTAAACAGACAATCTACAGAATGGGAGAAATTTGTAAAGTGTGACTGTGACAAAGGTCTAGTATCCAGCATCTATTAGGAACTTCAATAAATTTACAAGAGAAAAACAAGCAACTCCATTAAAAAGTGGGCAAAGGACATGAACAGACCTTTTTAAAAAGAATACATACATGTGGCCAACAAGCATATGAAAAAAGCTCAGTATCACTGATCATTAGAGAAATGCAAATCAAAACCACAATGAGACACCATCTAACAACCCCTTAGAATGACGATTATTAAAAATCAAAAAATAAAACATGTTGGCAAGGTATCAAAGAAAAAAGAACATTTATACACTGGTGGTGGGATTGTAAATTAATTCAACAATTGTGGAAAGCAGTATGGTGATTCCTCAAAGAGATAAAAGCAGAACTATTGCTGAACTTAGCAATTCCAATACTGGGTATATACTCAGAGGAATATAAAGCATTCTCTC
>NW_022436941.1:38733476-38754617 GCF_009761245.1 Sapajus apella
CCTGGGTTCAAGCGATTCTTCTGCCTCAGCCTCCCGAGTAGCTGGGACAACAGGCATGTGCCACCACACCTGGCTAATTTTTGGATTTTTAGTAGAGACGGGGTTTCACCATGTTGGCCAGGATGGTCTGTATCTCTTGACCTAGTGATCTGCCCACCTCGGCCTCCCAAAGTGCTGGGATTACAGGCATGAGCCAACTCCAGTATATCTTATAAATATAATGAAAATAGAAAAACTAAAGTATTTCTGAGGTATGATCACACCCATCGTGAGAAAAATGATACCCCGATATCTTATGTCTTTGTCTTTTCCATGTTAATTCATATTGGGTCTTTGATTACTTAGATACATCATCCAAAAAGAGTATTCCAGAGTTGAGAAAATTTGCTATAATGTGGAAAGATATTTGCTGGTGTTTATGAATTTTAGGTACCCTTAGATTCTGCTTTCTTTACTTTACCATTTCCAATTTCAATTCAATTTGACTCCATTAAGTTTATTCTTTATTTTTATGTTCTTACAGCAAGTGGATTGCTAAGCCTAATGTTTCAGGAAATGAAGAGGCAAGACACATACTCTACTCTTAAGACTTTTAGTTTATTGGTAACAATCAAAAGTTTGAAACATATATTTCAAGAAGAATATATTACTATGAAAGGAATCTAATAAAAATGTTATTTAAATAATCAAATAACAAATAAAATTTCGTAACTTAAATTGTGCCTTTAATTAAATTAAAAATATATTTGCTGCTTCTTTGCCACAAATTTACTTCCATTTCCTTGAAAACTATCATAACTCCATATGCACATGCAAGTGCTGCCTCCCAAATCTCTGTACAACTATATACAGTCACCATAAAATAAAATTAAAAACACATTTTATATTCATATAAACATAAATATACACACACACATATATAAAGATGTATACACAAACGCATAAACGGGAGAACATGAAACAAAATGCCGTTAGGGAACAAAATAAGTAACTCACCCTTAAAAGATGATATATTTATTACAAAGTATGTTCCTTATTATGCAGGGGGATTTTTAAAGAACTCATATTCAAGAGCTTAGCAAACTCTTGAAGTCATTCAAATAGAATTATCCTTGGAGGTTGGGGGGAGGTTAGGGTTACCTTGAATAATGCCCTTGCACAGTGGAAAATATGAGCACTACTTTTGATTCCCCAGTGGAAAATATGAGCGCAATTTTTGATTCTCCAACAACTCCCAATAGCCTACTGTTGACCAGAAGCCTTACCAATAACAGAATTGTCACTTAACCCATATTTTGTATGTTATATAAATTATATACTATACTGCATTACAATGAAATAAGCTAGAAAAAAGCTAAGGTTATTAAGAAAACCATAAAGAAAAGAAAATGTATTTATTATTTATTAAGTGGAAGTGGATCATAAATATCTTCATCATCACCACCCTCACATTGAGTAGACTGTGGAAGAGAAAGGGGATGGAGGGGTCGGTCTTACTGTCTCAGGACTGGCAGAAGCAGAAGAGGTGGAAGGGGAGTCAAGAAAGGCAGGTGCGCTCAATTAACTTTATGAAAATACATCATAATCTATGTTTGAGATATTTGATTTTTTATTTCTCTAAAAATACTCTATATAGTACCAATCATTCTTCCACCATTTGCTTTAGTTTCAGTGCCCAAATCATAGAAGGGTTCATGTGATGAAAGAAGTCAAATGCGGTTTTGTATAATTGGAAACTTTCTGCCATATTCTTTCATGTCAATTTGTTTCCTTGTATCGCTTCTTCTACATTTTATTCCTCATCTTCGGGCACTGGTTTGGAAGCATTCATCTCCATCAGACCGTCTTCTTTTAATTCCTCTGGTGTGGTGTCAGATGCATTTCTTGAAATCCTTCACCCTCCACCTTTTTGCCATATGTCCAGTCTCCTTCATGATTTTTTTGACTCTGTCATAAATCCTATGAAACATGTACATCGGGACGCAGTTTTCTCCAGCAGGAATTTATTATTTTTGAGGCTTTCATTGCTTTTTGTATAACAGTTATGGAATCTTCAATGGTATAATCTTTCCAGACTTTCATGATGTTCTCTTTATCAGGGTTCTCTTCCACAGCATTGACAATCCTTTTCTTAGTGTACCATGTATAATGAGACTTAAAGTTCCTTGTGTCTACCTGACAAAGTGTTTGGAGATGTGTAGACCACTTCAGTGCTTTTGGTGTTGAACTCATGGAGTTCTGGGTGGCCAGGGGAATTGTCTAATATTAAAATAATTTTATAGGGAAGTTCCTTTCTGGCAAGGTACTTCTGAATTTAGTGACAAAGCATTAATGAAACAAATCCAGACAGGGCAGTTCTGATCATAAAACTGACTGCATCTGCACAAAGGAATAGAGAGCCTATTCCTTCCTGCCTTAAATCCTGGTGCTGACTTCAGTTTCTTAATAAATGTGCTTTGTGGCTTTTCTTTTTTTTCTAGAATAGAATACTTTCATGGGCATTATAAACACATTCTGGCAGATATCCATTTTCCTTATTGATTTTCTTAATGGCATCTGGGAACTTGTCTGCTGTCTCTTGGCCAATAGAAGCTGGTTTTCTATTATGTTTATATTTTTAAAGTGAAACCTCTTTCTAAAATCATCAAGCCATCCTTTGTTGGCATTAAAGTCTTCAGTTTTAGATTGTTCACCTTCCTTTTGCTTTAAGTTGTCGTATATTCACTTCTCACATCTATTAGAATTTACAGGTATGCCTTGCTTACAGCCATCCTGCAAATGCTGCATTTTCAGTATAAGATAAAAATGTATTTCACAAAAAGTTCAAGGTTTTCATGCATGCTACCATACCTGCATCTATGGATTCATGAATTTCTTCTTTTTTATATAGTGGTCCTTAGGCTGGATTCATCTTTGACATGGCAGGCAGTTATAGCTGCAGACCCCAATATATGCTACGTATCAATCCATGAAACTTTTTCATGCAATGTCTTGACTTTTCTCTGCTTCTTAGGAGCATTTCCAGCATCACTAGTGGCAGTTTGCATAAGTCCATGGTGTTATTCAAGGTTTATGGTATTGCACTAAACATGATGAAAAACATATGCTAGAACCACAAGAGATCATTTTTACTGTGATATGCAATTCACTGGAGAGTTGGACTGTTCACATTGTTCCCAGGAAGACAATTAGCATCACATGCATTTTAGGGGATACTCACAACAATTTAGCTCACCTCACTAGCAACAGGAAGTCATTATAAAATTATGACTGTAGTATATATTATGTACTACATTTAATTTTATGTAGTTATGATTCAATACTGCATCTTTACATATTTTTACATTTATTTTGACTGCAAATGCTGCCATGTATGCTCTTAAGTGTTTATTCATATGAGTTTTGATTATATTTAATTTTCATAACAGATTTGTGTATATTTTATGGTAGTAAATATTAATAGATAGTACTATCTACACACACTTCATTTTTATTTATTTATTTTAATTAATTAATTTTTTTTTTTTTGAGATAGAGTGTCACTCTGTCACCCAGGTTGAAGTGCAATCTTGGCTCACTGCAACCTCTGTCATCTGGGTTCAAGCAATTCTCCTGCCTCAGCCTCCCATGTAGCTGGGATTACAGGCATGTGCCACCATGCCTAGCTAATTTTGTATTTTTAGTAGAGACAGGGTTTCACCATGTTGGCTAGGCTGGCCTCAAACTCCTGACCACAAGTGATTCGCCCCCACTCAGCCTCCCAAAGTGTGGGGATTAAAGGCATGAGCCACTATGCCTGGCAATATCTATGCATATTTTATGCCTTTATAACATAACTAACTTAAAAAAATCAATATGTTTAGGCTACAAGGTTTGCCTGTGTATATATTGGCTCACACAGTTCAACCTCATGCTGCTCAAGGGTCAACTATATTCTAATACTGGGAATATTGTTTTTCTGCTTTTACACACACACACGCACACACACACACACACACACACACACACATACACACACAAACTAGAATGTTTCTATAAGTGGCATTTATCAATGCCTCCATTGATTAAAATAACAAACGTCATCCACCTTGTTTTGTACAAAATTTCAATGTTCAAGTCAACCTTTTCCAAAACAAGAGAAGCACAACTAACAAAAGGTTTCAGTTATAATAGCAAACTTCTAGTTTGCTAGTATTTTAAAATACAAATAAATACCATAGTTTTAAAGAATGATGTTATTCAACTTTTAGACATTTAATATTTGCTCCATTCGGACCTAAATTATATTTTCACCTTTTTCACAATTGGTGCTGAACATATTACTTAACACAAATTAATGTTCTAGTATTAGAAACCATTTATTTTTGAATCATAGCAACTATACAAAGGCAGGTGGAGATAACTCACAATAGATAACTTCACATTAAAGATGAGATCCTTCAGGGCTTTTGTCTTTAGACATCAAGGTGGAAGTTATTTATTTGCCATATCTAACACTGAAAGGTCATACAATTGTGTAACACATTTACTGTTTTATTCATGCTGTTTTAAAGTAGGTGTTTTGCGGGGACAAAAACAAAGAAAATGCTTTGTAAGTAGCTACAGAAACCCGGAAACAACATAAAGCAGCTCTGGAATCTTTTCTCTTGTTTCTGGCACACAGATCTCACTTGGCAGTCTCCATGAATATTGCACAATTACTGCTCTCCGTGCAGTTCAAGGAAACACTCATGTGGCACGACTGAGGTTGTTTTGGATAGGACCTAGCAAAGTATTCCCAGAGCTGAGCACTGATAAAGAGTCTAGATGGAAACAAGAGCCAGGAGAAGCCCTGTTTTAAGAAAGCAAAGTCAAGTCACCTCTGGGACGCTGGGAGAGTCAAAAGTACAGCAAGTGTGCTAGAAAGCCTTTGTAAATGCTTCATTAATCCTCACACTCCCTAACTTTCTCTCACATACATTCTAAAACCTAAAACTAAACCAAAAAGCTCTGGTATTCTCAGGTGCCTTCTCAGTCACAGGATTATTGAGGAAGGAAAAAGCCAACTTCATTACTCATTCAAGTTTACCCATAACCCAGGAATTGTGTGGGAATTGGTATAGATTTGAAATTTCCTTCTGGTCCTATTTACTGTAAAATATAATGAGCAAAATCTTAATAAGCTTTTGCAGGAAAACACGTCTATGGACATATAGGGTAATTTTTTTGTTTTTGCTTTTTGTAAAACAAATTTGAAAGCATTAATATTTTGATAAGTTATTATAAAATTCTACATTTACCTCACAACAGTGTAAATTTAATGTTCAATGTTGAAAAATGGCCATTTCAGAGTGATGCTAATGACTACCGTAATAGCTTGAGAGCTAAAATTTGAGATTAAAAAAGCTTTCTCTAATGAAATTGATACATGGAAAATCCAATGATCCTTTAATCTAACTAAAACACATTATAAACATCTTATTCTTGTTCCACATTGCATGGCAAAATTTCTCATGTGAATGAGAGTTGTTTACTTTTATAGTGTCATGTAGAATTTAAGAAAAAGGCATTGGGCATATACAGAGAGGCATATACAAAGAAAATATACTATTTCTATAACATAAGACTATAATTTAATTTAGGAATGTGTTAATTTAACTCCTTCAAAAAGCAGATGCCAAGACAGTGTTAGATATGTGCAATATTTACTGGGATTGGGCAGAAGGAATGTGAGGGAAATAAAGAGGATGTAGAAATAAGCATGAAGAGACTTGAGAGTTAATGCAGACCTGACACCTATGAGAAGACAGAGAACTAAAAAAGATTGGTCAGAAAGTGCTGTATTGCAGACCTGAGTAATACCAAACTGATGGGGAATTCTCAAACTCAGTTATGCATCAAGAGAGTTTCACATGTTACAGGAATGTTCCTGAACTATCCCCAGCATGTGCAGTCATTGATTAAGAGCAGCCCAAAAGACTAATGGCTTTAGTGCAAACACTGCAGTTTATCCAGACAGGAGTCAGTTGGAAGAACTGTGCGTTTTCCGGGAGGCCATAGTCTACTCTTTCTAGACTCATGTAAACCTATTTCTCCACCATGATACAAAGAACAAATCCTTATTGGTTCCTGTGGACTTCTCCTTTTGAGAAAAATTTAGAAAAAGAAAGGCAATGAGATGAAACGTGGCCTCTCCTGCAGTTTCAGCTGAATTCTTACTTGTCTGTATGTTTTTAGCATTGGTTACACAAAAGCAAGCGTTCACATCCTGTTTCATTAATGCTCATGGCAGCTCTACAGTGGAAATTAGTCTCCCATACTAGAAACAAACAAAAGCAAGGAACAAAAACAAGAAAGCAAGGAAACGAAAGAGAAAAAATGGAAAAAGCAACACATAGTAAAAATTCGGAAATGAATACTGTTGGTTATTGGAGAGAAATAATGTCACTTAACTTCTAGGAATCATGGCCCTGATGATTAAAATATGCAGTAATTAGAAAAATTACGTCTAAATGCTAGTAAAATGCAACAGTTTTGGACAAGAGAATGCACTTCATTAAGCCTAAATAATATAATTTTTTAAAGCTGGTTAATATAAGTTTTTAAAAGAAAAGGAGATGTAGAAGAAGAGCTAGGGCAGGGACAGTGGGAATAGGGAGGTTGGGGAGGGATAACGTGGGGAGAAATGCCAGATATAGGTGATGGGGGGATGGAGGCAGCAAACCACATTGCCATATATGTACCCATACAACAAGCCTGCATGATCTGCACATGTACCCCAGAACCTAAAGTACAATAAAAAATAAATAAAAATAAAACTAAAAAAGAAGAGCTAATGTGAAAAAAGAAACAGAATGTCACATATATGGAAGGCATTCTTTGTAAGTATGCCATGATAGCATCTTGGAAATATAACACTCTTTGTAAGATGATTTCTTACAAATCAATCTATAATCAAGCTTATCTCTATTATTTTTATTTTTCATTTCTACCTCTGTATCTAACTACTTTATATATAGAGAAAGATATGAATAGAGACACTGCATTTCTATTCCCATAGTTTTCTTTTTCTATTTGCTTTGATTTTGCCTTTAAATTTTGATCATGGTTCCCTCTAGATACATCAATATCATGCCAGCATAAAAGATGAAAAGAAATTATGAGGAAAAGAAAGAGCCACAGAGCTCGGAGAGACAGTGATGTTAGAGCCTTAAGTCTGATTCCAACTCAAGGCTTTCTCTTTTATACTGCAAACTCTTATGTACACTGTATGATCTTTTCTTGGTTTTGAGACTGCTTTTCTCTTAAAATTAATTAATATGCTGATTCAGACATGTGTCTGAGATGACTTTTGGGGACTGATTTAATTAATGTGTTACTTCTTTCTCAACCAGGGTGTAAAAAAAAAAGTTTGATCTAACATTTGTTTACAAACCATATTAAAAAATACTTTTCTAGGTTCCTGTAATGCCAGCTACTCAAGAGGCTGAGGTGGGAAGATCACTTGAGCCCAGGAGTTCAAGGTCAGCCTGGGTAATATAGTGAAACACCATCTCTAAACATATATATATTCCTATCTATCTATTTATATTTATATATTACTATTTAATCATTATAACATCTTAATGAACTAGATTTTTATCATTTGATTTTATATGAGAAAACAATTTTATTAATTTCAGACAGACTCAACTGCATATAAAAAAATTATGTTATATATTTTTGACTGTCTTCCACAGTACAGCATGTTTAAGGCCAGTCCAACATGTAGCTAATATAACTGATGTTGAGAACATGTGCTTCTTAAATTTTTCTTGTACATACTATAACTCAAAGATGGAACAAAGGGAGAAAAAATTACAATACTTGAAATCTAACCACAGAAATAAGTTAGGTAATACAGTAGGCAAAGGTACTGACAATTTTAGCATGAATTAATGTGTGTGCTAACAATAGATACATTATTGTTTTTAAGTACCTTTTTTCCACTGATATGTATTTGATACTTTTCATGTCAATAAATGTGTATCTACGTTATCACTCAAACTGAATGAACGTTATTCTATTGTATATCTTACATGATTTCTCAATCAAGGGATTTCATACATCCCATTGTTAAAATGTGGTCATACAAGTAGGGCAGATCCCTAGTTCAATATGAGTGATAGATTTACAAGAAGATGGCCATGTGAAGACAGAGACTTATAGGAAGAACACTATGATACAACAAAAGTAGAGCCTGAATTTATGCAGCTGCAAGCCAAGGAACACCAAAGATTGCCAGGAAAACATTAGAAGCTGGACTAGGCAAGGAAGGCTTCCCCTACATGTTTCAGAGACATCATTGATTTGCTGACACCTCGATGTTAGAATTCCAGCCTCCAGAGTTTCTGTTGTTTTAAGCCACCCAATTTTTGGTACTATTATAGCAGCCCAAAGAAACTTATACAAGCAGCAATGTCAAAACTATTATTTATAATAAAGACTCCAAAGTTTCTGTAGTTAGAATTAGATAATATAAATCCATTGTAAACATGACTCTCTGTAATGTGCATAAAATAGAAACTAAGGAATAAAGATAACATTCCACACCTTTGTTTAATTCATGATCATGGATGTTTTTGATGTTTAAAACTTAGAGAGTATGATACTGACTAAAACACTGTGTCCCAGATTTCTTCAAAAGACAGCCAACCAAATAAAGAAGATTAGTTGTAAATGTCCGTATATGAAGGTTTTTTATCTCCAATTGATACCCTTAAGAAAGCATGCAAATACATTTGTTCCATTATCACAAAATATCTCAATTTGATAATTGAATGAAGAGTATAATGTAGAAAGTTTTACATTTCAAAGTAAGCTAAAAGACATAAAGATATGGACAGAGCCTCTCAGTACAATACAGAGCAGAAGACATGGAACCATTAGCAGTTAAGGGAAGATTACATTAAGGCTCTTAAAATATAATGGGAATAAAGCCTGCTAGATTTAACAGAGATATCTATATTAAGAATGATTCTCAAAAATGGATTGGTAGAAATTGCTGGCCTTCAGAAAGCTTTTATTGTAGTGACAATAACCTCACTCCAAGTGGAGCAAATTGCTTGACAAAAGCAAATGTGGCATTAACCTTCAGGTCCTTCGGTCTGCAGGAAAGTACTAAAAGCCAAAAAAACCCCAAAATCTCTAAACTTGAGGTTCTCAAACTACAGGTCACGGCACCTGGGAAAAATTCAGCAAAGGAAACATTGTACTCTGCAGCATTCTACGTTTCCAAGGAAAATGGAACTACCTTTGTTGGACAGAGCATAGCTACTATCTTGAGGTAGTTTATAGTTTCAATATTGACTACTTTTCATAATGACGTATATTTGCGAAGCTCAATTTTAACAGTTTGCTTGATAAAAACAAACGTAAGTATCGTATGAAAGTTTATCTGGGATAGGAAATGCGTTGTGATGTCCAATAGGACTCCAAGGTTTGAAAAGTTGTGCGGTGATCAGTACATGCTCAGTAGTTAATGCATAAGTATTTATCAAGTTGTTGGAACTAACCATTTTTTAAAATAAACCTTTGGGTTTGTTTAGGTTTAAGAATTCTATGAAAAACATTACTGACATGCTAAGTGCACCCTGAAGCAAGAAAATGTGAAGATCTTCAGAATAAATGTTAAAAATATTTTAAACAAGAGTGATGGTTGTTATTCCCCACCTATTCTAGAACCTTATAAGCCTGATTGCCTAAATAAGCTCAACAATTCAGCAAAGGAGAGCACCTAGGAAGCAGAACTTTTACCCTTGAAGTCTATATTTTATTAAAAAATCTAATTTTATAAAATATTTTAAATCTTAGATTTTAAGTCATAAATTGTAAAATATCACATTTTTTCCTAGCAGGTCAATCAGCCATGATTTTTAATATTTTTGAAATATTGCAGATTAAAAACAACAACATTGTATCATCAGTGTAGTTGAATAGAGTGTCCTATATTGAAGGGAGAAAACTGTGCCAGCATTGTGAGCAGAATATATGACAGCATGCATAAAAATATATTCTTCACCAATTGTGTATTCTGTAAAATTTATTCTAAGAAAATGATCAGATGAGGATTCATGTTTAAGTATGTTAATTTCAACATTCTTTATAGAATAAAAAATGGGTGTAAATACATAATCTACTTATGGGGAATCTCTTGAATAAATATTATCATATATATGAAACATATTTCTAATATATATCATATATATGACACATTTATTATACATATATGTTATATATGTTAGTTGGTGTCCATGCCGAAAAATAAAAATGACTCTATGTATTTTCACAAAGAGAATGTGTATATTTTGGATTTTAAAAGTACTAATTTGATCTTATAAAATACAAATTACCTAATTTTAGTCATAGAACTAGAAGAAGGATTCAGAGAAAATAATATTAGAATATTAGTCCAATCATTTTCTTAATAAGTAGTATACACACATTCACTTTTGACGATTACACATTAAGTACATAGAGAAAGCAGTTTTAGAAGCCGAAATTATACGAAAGATGCAATTTAAAAATGTGACTTTTTTTGCCTTCTTTGTGGTTGGTGTTATACAAGGATTTGAAGAGTTTCAAACAAGCACTTTGAGACACAGTTCAAAAGAAATTAGCATCAAAACACTACTTAAATATTCTCCTCATCCCATCCATATATTTAGAAAAATGCCCCAGTGAATGTGTACAACTCTGATATAAATATTTCCACATGAATGGAAGATAATAGGTACACTGGTGTATATATATATATATGTGTGTGTGTGTGTGTGTGTGTGTGTGTGTGTGTGTGTGTGTGTGTATTAGTCCTTGGCACATTATTTATATATTTTTGTTGTTGTTTGTATGCCTATTTCCTCAACTAGCTTGTGAGCTGGGGTCATGGTAAATGTTATGTCTTATTCCATGCTCAACCCCTAGCACATTGAGGTGCTAAATAAGTATTTGTTAAATAAAACAAGACACAGTCTCTGCCTTCAAAAAGCCTGTAATCTAGAACACTATAAATCTAAACAACTGAACTTTCTCAAATATTAAACACATTTTTAAAAATAATTTATCTGTATGTAAAGAATATGAACTTTTGCATGCTGTAAGCATGAAAACAACAGAGGAGAGTAAGTTGGAAAAGTAACAAAAGTATAGTAAGTAGTGGCATTTTTTTTAAAAAAAACAAAAACTTATAGGGAATGTTTATTTTTAGGAAAAGAGAAGCAATAGAACAGTTGAAGTTATGAAGAGAAAGTGAATATATAAAGGGATCAGTGACATTAGAAAACTGTGACCTCTCCAGATGAGTACAGAAGCAAAATGGAACTGGTATCCCCCACAGGTCAGTGTGGTCTCAGCAGCTGGTGATGCTGCTGTTAGAAACTCCACCAGATGCCTCTTTATTAGGCAGCAAGAGCCCTGCTCTCAGACACATTGTCACTTCTTGCCATTATGGCAGCAACTCACAGTAAGCTGCAGTCACATGTGGCTCCTATAAAGAGAAACATAAAGAGTGTGCTGCTGAGAATGCTGGAGCACACCTGTCACTGCTGCTGTTGGAACCATGCTGTCTGAACAGGCACCTCAGAGTGCATACTCGCCTGGCATTTATAAAGCTGTTTACAGCACCAAAAAGAAATGGCTTGTCTCTTTCTCCCCCATGTTCATTATCTTTCCAGAGGCTCTTTGGAAGACCCAAACTTGAAGTCAATTTGCAAATGAGTCCAGATATCATAGTTTGTTAGCCTCTCTCCTTCCTATGGCACAGAGGAGAACAGAGAACAGTGATAAAATTAAGAGCTAGAAATCCAGCAATGAAATAGTATGTAAACCATACTAATGAAGTAGTATGTAAATTCATAAGCAAATTACATGAATACATGTTCAAAATATTTTTCTATTTAAAATTAGCAGTTGTGAGAATACTATGTACATAAACATTAATTGTATCATCCGTGTTTCTCAAAAAAGATTAAATCTGGGAAAGTGAAAATATATAAAGATATTTGTTTCTAATCATTTAAGTTACATGATTTGTATATTCACAATAAGCATATATTTGATTTACACACTTAATATAGACATATGTTCTATATTAGTATAAAAAGAACTAATTAATTCTTTCTGGAAGCATTATAAGCTACTGTTTATGAATTGTTTTCACTATGCTGTATATATTCAAAAAATAATTTACTTTTTATTCATGAATATTTATTGCTACTAAACAATATTTATGATTCTGATTATGGTGTGATCTGAACTTGTACCAAGTGTATATTCATAAATGCCAGGTAAAACATAATTTTGTACAAATGCTTACAGTCTTCTTTGAAATCCCAGCTGCTAGGGAATTCAAGAATTTCCTGCTCAACTTTTCACTATACTTTAGGGTGAATATGTCTTTCAGAGTGGTTTTTAGACTTTGTAAAACAGAATCTGGAAAACAGAAGAGAAAGTAAGTAAAATCCATATGAGGCAAATGGTAGGATATGCAGTAAGGAGAAGCATAAATGAAATTGAGATAAAGAGACAGAAAAAGAGAAGCTTGGCCAGAAATACTAAGTTCACCCTTCATCTACAAATACTAAAATATATTTAGGCAGCTTATAACATGAATTACAGGGAAGTGAATTCAAAGTATGCATATGGGTATACTTTGAAATACAAATGGGAAGATATGATTTGAAGGAGTGCTTTCAAAACAGCTTCTGCAGGGGCAAAAATGAACAAATAACAAAATAGCAACAACAAAAAACAAAAGGAGTAACTACCAGAAATTGGCTGGTGAGGAGGAAAGGAGGGAAAATAAAAATCTCACAGGAAAAAAGTCAATTACAGAATTGAAGAACTCACTCCAGAACCAAAACAATTAAATAAAATACTATCAGAATACATGGACTTTGCAAAACTGAGAGATGTTATGAAGTTACAAATATCGTAAAATATACTAATATTGTAAAAATTAACAAAAGTAATGTCCAGTTCACACAGACCTATTGTACAATCTCAAAAAATAAAAGTGCATACATATCAGATAAGAAAGCCCACCTCTAAAAGACAAACTTGAGGAAAAAGGAAATTATAATTCAACATTCCAAAGAGAATTATATATACTCAAAGAAATATTTGTTAATATAAAAAATCACCTTGAATCAGAAAGTCAAAAACTATATAATGCAAAGAATGTTAACTAAACTCAGGAAAGAAATGAAAGAAAAATGATTTTTAAAAAGGGGAGGAATAAATTGCAAAGTGCCCAAGGGAGAATAGAGTGAAATAAAATGTAATAGGGACGTTAGGGAAAAACACGAAAAAACTAAAAAAATGAAAATAACAAAAAAAGAAGCAAAATAAGTTATAGAAAATGTAGTAGAAATACTAGCTGGGAAAAAGAAGAGTGATGTTAATATTAATAGAGAACCTGAAGAATCAAAACCAAAAACAAGAGTCAATATTTAAAACCATAATCCAAGAAAACATTGAAAAAATTGAACAATGCTAGGATCTATATTTTGAAAGGGACTGCCAGTTACCTTAGAAAATCAACTCATAATAATCATCTCTGAAACATATTCTAAAATTATTTAATTTTATAGAATATAAAATCAGCTATGACTTTAGGTAAGAAGGCCAAATAACTTGAAGTGATAAAAGAATTGACTAACAACAAACTTTTCGAAACCCAAATGCAAAACACGACAGGAAGAGAGCAGAATTTTTATAAAGCTCAATAAAAGAAAGTGTGTACTAAGGATTTTACATGTACCAAAGGTGCCCTTCAGATATCAAGGCTGTAGAAATATTTACGATACAAGATTTAGGGAATTCTGTACCCAGCAGCTCTTCTAGGGGAACATTTATCATTTTATTCCAGGAGGAAGTATCATCAGACCAAGGCCTTTAAGAGTGTAATTAGAACTGTTTGTTTCAATTGGCCATTAAATTAGTAGTAAAAGACTGGTTAATGATTACAATGCATTGGCAAAAATTTCTGAAGGAAAGGAGAATGTTTTGTGGACCACTTTGGTTTTTAGCTTGTGGCAGTTCAAAGTTACTAGTTTTTAAAATCAGTAATTTTTAATGGAAACAACTTGATCAAAAATTGGTCATAGAATTTTGAGACCCATTAAAAGGGTTTTTTTTTTTTTTAAAGAGTGTAATTAGAAAAGTGTCAGCTAATACCACGTAAGGTAACATACTTGCCAGTGTCCAGGATTAGAATGTGGCCATCATAGGTAAGGCACTATTTAACCTCCCACCGCTGGTTTTATGATCATTTGTAAGGTCCCACTTGTAAATTTGGGAGTTAACTAAGTAGCTAGAATAAAGGAAAAATAACCCAGAATAATATGCGTGCTTATATGACTTTAATTTCTATTTAATATTTAATTTTAATATTTAATTATTTTTAATTAGAAATTCATTAAGTGCTATTACATGCTAATTAGTTAACTGAATTATAATCTATGGAAAATTATTTTTGAAATAATAGCAAAACATGCACTAGACTGAGTCAGAACACTTAGACTATGTCCCCATTTCTACCAATATTAATCTGAGTGATCTTGTAACCTCAGCACTTAACATCTCTAGGCCTCAGTCACCCCTTGAATTGCGTAATATATTTAATTAGATCAGTGATTTTCACATTGTATTCTGTGAAGGCCTAGGTCTTAGAGGAGACATTTAGGAAAATAAGCAGGAAGGGTGTGCTCTTTTATGTCTTATATATCAGATTTCTGACTGATTTTATTTGATGACTAGCAAATAAATATTAAAAGCTAGTAAGTAAAAACAGTTTTAGAATTCTTCACATTTTCTATAAAGTTATCAAGAATCAAAATGGAGAGGAATTGTAAACAGGCAGCTTAACTTTAAAATGCATTCTAAACTTATTTTTTTTCTCTTTAGTTTGGGTTTCAAGATATAACCTTGAGGTAAACTGCAAAAGCCTTTCTCCTTAACCTAAAATCAACTCCTTGTCCCTCCCTTTCTCTCTGTATATACACTCTTCACATTCATCTAACTGCATCTAACTGGATGCTAGTATCTAGTTATGCAACATCTTAGAAGTTCCAGGAGCTAATCTTGACAGACCAGATATAGAACCCAGCTGCGAAACTCCAGAGATCACTTCAAGGCAGCTAATTAACAACCCTGCCATTGTTGAGATGAAGCCAGTCTGAGATTCAGGTGGATTGGAACTGAGAATAGCCACCAGAGTCAGACACACAGACATACTCACCATTATTCTTGTATGCCTTCCTTATCAAGCTTTTCTTTTCTTTTTTTTTTTTTTTTTTTTTTTTTTTTTTTTTGAGACAGAGTATCCCTCTTCTTGCCCAGGCTGGAGTACAGTAGCCCAATCTTGGTTCACTGCAACCTCCGCCTCCGGGGTTCAAGCGATTCTCCTGCCTCAGCCTCCCAAGTAGCTGGGATTACAGGCGTTCACCACCATGCCAGGCTTATTTTTTTTTTATTTATTTTTTTATCTATATGACATTATTAATAGTAGAGATGGAGTTTCATCATATTGGCCAGGCTGGTCTTGAACTCCTGACCTCAGGTGATCCACCCATCTCAGCCTCCCAAAGTGCCGTGATCACAGGCATGAGACCCATACCTGGCCAAGTTTTCTTTTTTAATTCCCTGCCTTGCCCCTAAAAATCGAGGTGATTTCTTCGGATGAGAATCCAGCCACTTCTCCTTTACTAGTTTTGGTTAAGAAAATCACTTTCTTTCTATCAAACTTTTCTCTTGTTTATTGGACTCCGCAAGTGGCAAGTATTCAGACTTGTGTTCTGTTACAGAATTCCTACTGTATATAAGACTGTAAAAATTCTGAGGATTCTTTCTCTTGAAGAATGTATAACTTGGTTGAGAAAACTATAACAAACAAACAAACAAAAACACAAAGACAAGAAAAAAAAATGAATCCTGGACATGCATTGTTTTAGCTGGACAAGCTTTATCTTCACCTATAAAATTATGTTAATAATACTCCCTTATTCTTGTGTTTATTCAAAATTTAAGTTCACAAAGATTAAAAAAATACAGAACATAGTACAGTAAATGCCTTCTCTTTGACATTATTAAAACTACATAAATTTGTCAAGGGTAGTTGTCGTAAAAACCAAGTGATAAGCTGAGAGGACTGTTAAAAGTAAACTGCCATCCAGCGCCATCCACCAGTGTCTTTGTACCGCTTTGCATTCATTTTCAAACTTGGCAAAAACTGAGAGCCACATCGCTATATCTGAGCCTTCTAGCTCTCAAATCTGTTTTTTGTCCTTTCTCCTGATCTGCTCTGAGGCTGAAACCTGAAAGACACATTTCCCAGGCTCTCGTGTCACCTGTTCTGGCTGGTTTGGCTAATGGGAGTCACTGGAATCTTAGCTTGTAGGAGTAAGAAAGCAAGTGATGAGCCAGGATGGTTTTCTCTTCCCTGTCTGCCTTGGGGAACTTCTTTGGAAGCTCCTGTATCCGTCTGTGGGTCCTACTTCCTCTGGATAGGTCCAGCCTATTTTCAGTTCCCATCACAGGATCCAACCTTCAGACTCTGGTAACACTAAATCGTTCTCCCTTTCTTTCCTTCAGATGAAGAGTGGCCCAGAAATCCCATTTCTGGCTATATACTCAAATAAAATCAAGTCACTACCTTAAAGAAATATTTTCAGCTGCATGTTCGTTGTAGCATTTACAGTAGACAGGATTTAGAAACAACCTACGTGACCTTTGATTAATGGGTGGATAAAGAAAATGTGGTATATATATATATATATATTCAATGAAATATTATTCAGCCTTAGAAAGGAAGAAAACTCTGCCATTTGTAACAACATGGTTGAATATTATGCTAAATACAATAAGTGAGACATAGAAAGACAAATAGTCTATAATCCCACTTATATGTGGAATCTAAAAAGGCTTAATTCATAAAACCAGGGAGGAGATGCTGTATTGTGTACTTGAAATTTTCTAAGACAGCAGTTCTTAAGTGTTCTCCCCATACACAATAAAAAATGTACTCATGTGAGGTGACAGATATGTTAATTGGCTTGATTGTGGTAATCATTTCATAATATATACATGCTTCAAATCATCACATTGTATACCTTAACTATATACAAGTTTTATTTCTCAATCATACCTCAAAGCCGAAAAAGAAAACAGTGCTCTTATGTTGCTAATCTTGTAGTTACCTCTTTCCTCTCTTTTGTATTGATAATGTCTATCACCTATGGAATTCATTTGCTGCATTCTGTTTCTTCTGTTTAAACTCCCAGAAGTACTTTCTGTTTTCTGTGATAGACCTATACCAATATACTAACCTTAAATTAAAAAAAAAAAAAAGAGGGATTCTAGTTTGTACTACTCCTTAAGTAAGAAGCAGTTGACCTTCATATATGGAATCCTCTCTTCTTATATAGATCACTTCATTTATTTTCCAGGAAACTGGGGTCTAATTTAGGAATATTCTGTGTCTTAGCATGTTATGTACAGTTGCCAGAGCATTAGTAGACTTTGAAAAAAAATTGTAGTTCTCTGTTGTCTTTTAAGAAAAATGCATCCTTACATCTTGGTCTCAGTACTTTTCTACATAATGCAATTTATAGTTTGTTGATATAATTTTTCTCTATAAAACATATTACACTGCTTGTGTTTCATGTTTTATGGTGTGTGACTGTAGCCTGCAAAGGAATTAAGATTACTGATATTTGATGAATATTCTTCCAAATCAATAAGCCAATTATTTTATGATGCAAGGCAACGTTGCTAAAATGATTAATTCCATGGAACATAATAGCACAAAAGGTCATAGAATTCACAAATATGCTTAGGGGACAAGAGTAAAGGTCAGTGTGGATCTTGGAGCATGGTGGACAGCTAACTAACTTTACCATCCCTTATATTTCTTTCTCTGAAAACCAAAAATATAATATGTGATTTTCATAATTTAGAGAATGATGGACTTTTTAATTCTAAATTTAGATAGAAAATTACTTTGAAAAAAATTCTTTCTAGTTAGAGATCCAACCAGCTGCTTTAAAAATAATTTATTTATTCATCAGTTAAAAATGTGAATGCATAATTTAAAAATATTCAGCAACATGCTACGAAATGTAAGAAATATCAGATGTAGCTGGTGCTGGGTGTGGTGGCTCATGCCTGTAATCTCATCAATTTGGGAGGCCAGAATGGGTGGACCACATGAGGTCAGGAGTTCGAGACAAGCCTGGACAACATGGTGAAACCCCATCTCTACCAAAAATACAAAAATTGAGAGATAGCATGGGGAAAAATGCCAGATATAGGTGATGGGGAGGAAGGCAGCAAATCACACTGCCATGTGTGTGCCTATGCAACAATCTTGCATTTTCTTCACATGTACCCCAAAATCTAAAATGCAATAAAAAAATAAAAATAAAAATACAAAAATTAGTTGGGTGTGGTGGCAAGCACCTGTAATCCCAGCTACTCAGGAGGCTGAGGCAGGAGACTCACTTGAACCTAGAAGGTGGAAGTTTCAGTGAGTCGAGATGGCACCATTGCATTCCAGCCTGGGCAACAGAGGGAGACTCCATCTTTAAAAAATAAATAAATAAATAAATAAATAATATATATATATATGCATATACATATATACACACACACATACACACATATAGTCAGACCCTTTTCTCACAATCTGTCTTGAAGTCTAATTAAAGAAAAAGATACAAATACAAAAATATATGTAACAAAAGAATTTAAAAATTATGAATATGTCACCTGTAGATATCACAAGACGTAACAGTACATGAGTGCCTGATGAGAGATCTAGAGGGCTCCATCAGAATCTTCTGAAATGCCTTTTAAAATAATATATATCTATACCTAAAGATCTACTTAGCCAGAAATTCATGGGTAAAGCTGAGGTACTGTACCCCTGAGGAAGCCAGGCCTTATTTTCTTGGTGAGAAGTGCCAGGGCACTGGGGGATGTAGATCAGAGGAGTGAAACATTGCAGGATCTGAAGTGGCATGGAGGACTTTTAGGAAGAAACATGACTCTACTGGAGCCTTGGAGGTTGGGTTGATACAGGTAGGTTGATAAGGAATGGGGATGGATTCTGTTAAGAAATTAAAGTTGGGATTATATGTATCAATTATGAGATAATGAATTTACCAGCCCTCCTAGACCAGAAAATTATCTAAGAAAGAAGGAGGAAAAGAGGGAAAAGGCAGAGAAAGAGGAAGAGGAAAAAGAAGAGGAGAGGAAAAAATCTGTTATGGACTGAATTGTGCTACCCAAAACTCATATGCTGAAACCCTGAGCCTCAGTACATCAGAATGTGGCTGTATTTGGAGACAGGGCCTTTATAAACAATTGATTAAGTTAGATGAAGCCATTAGGCCACCCTAATTCAATCTGACTGTTCTCCTTAATAATCGGAGATTAGAACATACAGAGAGACACCAGAAGTTCAGGTGCACAAAGGAATGAACCAATGAAGACACAGAAAGAGGGCAGATATCTGCAAGCTGGGAAGAGAGGTCTCAAAGGAAACCAGCTGCGCCAGTACTTTGATCTTGGATTTCCAGCCTCTAGAACTGTGAGAAAATACATTTATTTTGTTTAAACCAGTCTGTGGTGCTTTTTTATGACAGTCCTGGTAAAAATAATACAATATCTAGTGCAGTTACCTTCCATATTTGAGCAGCATGACACAGTTTGCTATATCTCATCTATGTCTTCTGATCCAAATCAGAGGAATATAGCCCCTAAAGGAGTTCAGGAAATTTTAAGAGATTATAGACCTGGTGATGTTTGCACACTGAGAAGAAGTGGACCTTGGTGTTTAGATTATGTAATGCAACAGGTCCTTGAATAACATTGTTTTGTTCAATGTCATTTAATTATAATGTTAATGAGAAGAAAGATTCGTTTCCAACTAGGACCACGTCTTTGTGGAGTCTGGAGGTGCTTCCTATGCCTGCATGGGTTTTCTCCAGGTACCCTGTTTATCTTCCGTGTCTTACAGCTGTGCATGTAAGATGAGTTGGCCTGTCTGATGGTCCCAGTGTGAGTGAGCATGGGTGTAGGTGTAAGTGTGCTCTGTGATGGCATGCGTCCTGTCCAGGATTGGTTACTGCCTCAAACCCTCAGCTGCCAGGACAGGCTCTGACCACTAATGACCCTGAACTGGAGTAAGTGGGTAAATAATTACCTTACTTGTCTTTATTAATCTTTTTTAAAATGTGTGTATAGTTCACATTTATGTCAATGTTTAATACTAAAAGAGTTTTGAGACTTTATTTAGAAGTTTGGTTAGTTTTTTTTTTTTAAATGTACTTTAGGTTTTGGGGTACATGTGCAGATCATGCAGGATTGTTGCATAGGTACATACATGGCAAGGTGGTTTGCTGCCTCCATCCCCCGTCATCTATATCTGGCATTTATCCCCATGTTATCCCTCCCCAATCTCCCCACACTCTGCCCTCCCTCCCCTATCCCCCACAACAGATCCCAGTGTGTGATGCTCCCCTCCCTGTGTCCACATGTTCCCATTGTTCAACGCCCGCCTATGAGTGAGTTATTATGACCAGAAATATGCCATAGGAACTTAAGTCCTGTTTATATCAACTAGTTTATGATCAAATATGTCTTCTTAGACTTTGTTTTGCTTAAAAATTGTGGTTTCCAATAACCTATCCACAAGATTACATAAGGACTTACCGTAATTCTATGCTTCTTCATGTCTCTTTTTCGGTAAATTTCCTAGTTACAAACAGCAGAAAAAATATTAACAAAGGACTTATATATAATAATTAGAATGGTTGGCCGGGCGCGGTGGCTCAAGCCTGTGATCCCAGCACTTTGGGAGACCGAGGTGGGTGGATCATGAGGTCAAGAGATCGAGACCATCCTGGTCAACATGGTGAAACCCCATCTCTACTAAAAATACAAAAAATTAGCTGGGCATGGTGGTGCGTGACTGTAATCCCAGCTACTCAGGAGGCTGAGGCAGGAGAATTGCCTAAACCCAAGAGGCGGAGGTTGCGGTGAGCCGAGATCGCGCCATTGCACTCCAGCCTGGGTAACAAGAGTGAAACTCCGTCTCAAAAAAAAAAAAAAAAAAAAAAAAAA